>NC_085136.1:335050479-335089262 GCF_035046485.1 Aedes albopictus | reverse complement strand
GATTCCGGGGGAATCCTCTCCGGGATTCCGGGGAAATCCTCTCCGGGATTCCGGGGAAATCCTCTCCGGGATTCCGGGGAAATCCTCTCCGGGATTCCGGGGGAATCCTCTCCGGGATTCCGGGGGAATCCTCTCCGGGATTCCGGGGGAATCCTCTCCGGGATTCCGGGGGAATCCTCTCCGGGATTCCGGGGGAATCCTCTCCGGGATTCCGGGGGAATCCTCTCCGGGATTCCTGGGGAATCCTCTCCGGGATTCCTGGGGAATCCTCTCCGGGATTCCGGGGGAATCCTCTCCGGGATTCCGGGGGAATCCTCTCCGGGATTCCGGGGGAATCCTCTCCGGGATTCCGGGGGAATCCTCTCCGGGATTCCGGGGGAATCCTCTCCGGGATTCCGGGGGAATCCTCTCCGGGATTCCGGGAGAATCCTCTCCGGGATTCCGGGGGAATCCTCTCCGGGATTCCGGGGGAATCCTCTCTGGGATGCTGCAAGAATCCTTTCCGGGATTCCGGGGGAATCCTCTCCGGGATTCCGGGGGAATCCTCTCCGGGATTCCGGGGGAATCCTCTCCGGGATTCCGGGAGAATCCTCTCCGGGATTCCGGGGGAATCCTCTCCGGGATTCCGGGGGAATCCTCTCTGGGATGCTGCAAGAATCCTTTCCGGGATTCCGGGAGAATCCTCTCCGGGATTCCGGGAGAATCCTCTCCGGGATTCTGGGGGAATCCTCTCCGGGATTCCGGGAGAATCCTCTCCGGGATTCCGGGAGAATCCTCTCCGGGATTCCGGGAGAATCCTCTCTGGGATGCTGCAAGAATCCTTTCCGGGATTCCGGGAGAATCCTCTCCGGGATTCCGGGAGAATCCTCTCCGGGATTCTGGGGGAATCCTCTCCGGGATTCCGGGAGAATCCTCTCTGGGATGCTGCAAGAATCCTCTCCGGGATTCCGGGAGAATCCTCTCTGGGATGCTGCAAGAATCCTCTCCGGGATTCCGGGAGAATCCTCTCCGGGATTCCGGGAGAATCCTCTCCGGGATTCCGGGAGAATCCTCTCCGGGATTCCGGGAGAATCCTCTCCGGGATTCCGGGAGAATCCTCTCCGGGATTCCGGGAGAATCCTCTCCGGGATTCCGGGAGAATCCTCTCCGGGATTCCGGGAGAATCCTCTCCGGGATTCCGGGAGAATCCTCTCCGGGATTCCGGGAGAATCCTCTCCGGGATTCCGGGAGAATCCTCTCCGGGATTCCGGGAGAATCCTCTCCGGGATTCCGGGAGAATCCTCTCCGGGATTCCGGGAGAATCCTCTCCGGGATTCCGGGAGAATCCTCTCCGGGATTCCGGGAGAATCCTCTCCGGGATTCCGGGAGAATCCTCTCCGGGATTCCGGGAGAATCCTCTCCGGGATTCCGGGAGAATCCTCTCCGGGATTCCGGGAGAATCCTCTCCGGGATTCCGGGAGAATCCTCTCCGGGATTCCGGGAGAATCCTCTCCGGGATTCCGGGAGAATCCTCTCCGGCATTCCGGGAGAATCCTCTCCGGGATTCCGGGAGAATCCTCTCCGGGATTCCGGGAGAATCCTCTCCGGGATTCCGGGGGACTCCTCTCTGGGATTCCGGGGGAATCCTCTCCGGGATTCCGGGAGAAAAGCAAAACAAAACACGAGCGTTCGCGGCAAAGCCTACTACGTTTTGTTTATTCGAGTTGACATTTAGTACACTGGAAAAAACTTCCTACCATTACACGGAAAAACAAATTTCTTCAAATGTATTAAAAGTTGCAATTTTTTGTATAATTCTCAATCAGATCGCGACCGGGACATCGAGCTGGCCACGGCTGCCATCCGACGCGAGCTGGAACAAGCACAGTCCAGGGAAGCCAGCCTCAAAGCGGACATTCGTCAGCTCCAGCAACAGCTAGCCGACGCCAAGAATGGCCTCCTGGCGGCGGCCCGCATTTCCGACCAGCTGGAGATCGCCCAAGTCACCGTGGCATCGCTCAAAGAAGAATGTAAGTACATCAACCATTATTCTGGATTTAGATCTTGACGGTTCCCACTTTAATGCATGATGTGTTACCTTTTTACTAACCTTGATTAGTTCCTACCTGGTTTCTTGTTACTTGGACATGTAGCTAGTTTCTTCGGACACACACTAATCAAACTTCCTGATCTCGTTGTAATCAATCTAATAACAAAGCTCACCCCCTATCAGTTACTTTGCGCGAGCGTTATCGTAGCGTTTCCGACTGTCTGTTGTCATTCACGGAGAAAAAAAGAACAACAAATCTAATTACTCTTGAACAATCACTTAGGACAGTCGCGGCAGCGACAAAGCAGCTTCGAAGCTGATGCTTGGAAGATAACAAACCCAGTGATAAAGCACACAATGATTGATTCCCCACGTATCACAGGTTACACAGCACGAGTACGAGGGGTTTCACAATGGCGGATTTTCTACTAACATTCATCGTCCGCTGGACCACTTCTGTCAGATGCAATCCAGAATAACTTTGACAGCTCTTTTGAACACGTTTTCTGTCATTTTGAAAGCAAAAATGGCCGCCATAGGCAAACTCGTTTTCTTGTGGGTTTTGAACAGTTTGACATCTGAATTGTGTCGTTTGACAGTTGATAAACGTCAGATTGTTTGATCCCTACCAGAAAGCGATCTTGTCCAAGGTGGCCATGAACTAAAACTATGTGAACTGTCAATCTTAGTTGAATCCAAAACATGAACGATTAGATCTGACAAAAATGGTCCACTTATAACAGCGCCATCTCACATTTCAAGGGAAAACTTCACCCGGAAAGTAGGCGATGGGCGCCATTTTCCACCAATTAATATCGCACTTTCACAGCTCACCAGATAAAAAACCAAATCACACACGCACATCCAACCACGCATCGATCGCAACCAACCACCACCACCACCACGGGATCACCTGGACAGAGCTTGCTCTGCTAATACTGTTGTTGTTGTTCGACTGAAAGGTCAATATCAGCTGGTAATTCTGGGCTGGTATCCAACCCGTTAATGTTCGCTTCCCGGAATTCCAACTGATATCCACTTTTTAGTCGAGATGGTCAAAATTGCTCTCACCATTAATCCACCAGTTCCGCGTTTTAAATTTGTTTGTGAGTTTTTTTTTCAGTGTGTTTGAGAGTGTTGCCAGTGAAAACAAAAAAAAAAAAACATTAAAAAGTGCTTCCAAATCAACTAAAAAACAGTGTGACGCATCGCATACCAGCTATAGGGGACGAAAATTGGAAGGTGTTATTTTGGAATTTCTCACTCTAAGTAGGCTTGTGGGGGGCAATTTGCACATCGGTCATTTCATTGCACGCTCAGACGACGCTCATTGAACAGTAGGCGGGGGTGGCGGCGGCGGCCATGGCAACGCAAATGTGGTGGACGCACGCAGCAGGCCAGCTATTGAAATATTCACACCTACGCACACCAATGCACCACGCTCGCACGCACGCATCTTATTTGTCCTCACTTTAGACGCATTTTGTTTACCAAATATTGACGACACGCACCGCTTTGGGTCATTTGGATTTGGTTGATGTATAGAGATGGATGATGGGTCTGTTTTTTTTTTACTTTTGTTTCCTACTGGGACCGGTTTATGGAACCTGCGTTTTTAACCTGAACCCATCATGGTGATGGCATTTTGGTTTTCGGCAAGGGTTGCTGCTACGACTGACTCAAATCGCAGACGGCCATGATCGAAATTGGAATGTGTCAAAAACCGACGACTTCATGCTTTGCTATTCGGTAGAAAAGTGACTCATTACAAACGCTTAATTGTCGCGACATTTTTAAACTAAGGAATTCACTAGAACCGATGGCCATCGGGTGATTAGGAATTCAAGTCACAGTTAAGTTTACTTTTGCTTTCGCATCGAAAACGTAACACATACGCTTATACAGTATTGTTCCGATTTTATCACGCCCCTTTTCAAAAATTCTTTTAAAAATTCTACAAAATCCTAACGCATTTTCAATATTTTTACCATTGCAAAACGCGTTTTCAACAATCATCTTGAAGAAGAAAGGAAACACTTGCTCTCAAATGTAACAGTAAATTATTGAAAAATGACGGACTGATGCGCAGAGGGCGTGATAAAATCAGAACATTACTGTATTGCACTCGAAACAAACTGACGTTTGAACTACTGCACATGCCGCTTTCGATCCACTTTTGTTTTTATTAATAGTACACATCAAAATCTATCGCAGTAACCGCAATTCCATGCATATGTTTATGTGTAGGTATGTATAACAGTTACGATTTGATGTGCAAATAACCGGTGATTTGAAACCGAAAATTGTCGGTTTACTTTTCGCAATAGGGTCCTAAAATTAAAGACGAAATCTCGCTTATATTGAATAATACGATCAAGCATGGTATTCTAATCGGAATTGTACTTTACTCGAACTTGAAAAACAAAGGAATAATGAGAAAATTCGAAATAAGTAAAATGGTAAATAGTTCTACTTTGACATTTGAGGTCAATCTTGTGTGACTGAGCTCGACATTTTTCGCACTGGGATTTCAAAAATGTTCCTATCTGACATACACGGTGAAAAAAAATCACTCAAAGTATGTGTTATAAGCTAGGGACGAGACAAAAGGCTAAAAAAATAAAAATTATATATTTTCAACTACGGTTAATAAAAACGTCAAAAATTGAGTAAATATATACACTTGAACCATATATTGTGGTTTAAAACAAGAATCCCGATAGGACTTTAGGAGCCTATTATGGAGCAATTTACGATCAGTGTTTTACAGAATTTGGAAGGAAAAATCGTAATCATTCGTGAATTTATTATCGCATGTGATGTTCATGAGTTAATTCCGTTCGTGCCTCGATGTATTTGTAGGTTTAGCACGCGTAATTTGTGTATTTTCAGTGTAAAAACGTTTAATCAGTGTGAAGCTTCATGTGAAGTACTAGAATCCAATTTCCTGATAAAAGCTATTAATCATCACAATCAAGTTCGGTTTCTGACAGGAAACTGTGAATCTGACGACTAGCTTAGTGTCGTTTGACAGTTTCTCAACTGTCAAATGACATCGGCCAGGAGCTAGTCGTCCGATCGTTTGATCCCTACCAGAATCTGGGCCTAAGAATAGTTAGCTTAGTTTGTGTTTTCAGTGTAAACAAATTAGCATGAAGCTTGGTATGAAGTATCAGAATAGTCCATAAGAAGCCGCAAGGGCGTACGTGATCGGAATGGAAGCTTATGTTCGTCAGCGTCACCATCACATCGGATCAGCAGCCACTAGACTACTAGATTGAGAGCAGTAGATTACTAGGCTATTCGGCGGAGCGATGCAAACGTGATTGCGTACGTGACAGAAATGGTAAATACCTAGTCGCAGAGTATCGTCGAACTCGGGCAACAACTCGTGCTTGACGGGATTCACGCAACAGCATTTGAAGCTAGGTTGGTCATCAACGAAGTATTTGACTAGAAGCTAAAAGATTAAATAAGCCTTTTCTTGTATCTAAGGTATTTTAGAGGAATTAACTGGTTTGTTCAAAAATGTATGTTCGCCACTGTCTAGTTGGTATCTGTATCAGGAACAGCTGAGTTGGATCAATCTTATATCTAATGGATCAATGAAGCCTACTTTGCTACCGTTTACCGCATGTAAACAAACGCGTCACCGTATATGGACATTAATCTTGTGACAGCAGTGGAGTTATGTGAAACACACAAGGCTACGGTGGTGCTATCTATTCATTCCATAGCGGCCGTTTTAGTCGTTTTAGTGATCCATTGTATAGGTGTAACATCAGAGTTCAGGTTTTGCCTCATCGTCCACTGTCCAGGGTCAAGTCTCGGTTTTACTTCATCGATCGGAATCAACCTTATTGTCCAGATTTTACTTCCTTGTTCTGATTCCACCCCATCGTCCAAGCTATTCTATTTCATTAATCAGAGGAAATCAGCTTCTAGCTCATCCCCTAGGCTCCATTTCAATAGGACAGATCGGTGAAGTACTAGATTTGTAGTAATGAGCTGAATTTTAGTATGGTGAGAAGGTCAATTCTCCGTTTCTGCAATGAAATGGTTCAGAAAGCGTGGGTATTATGATTCCTTGCCTAATTTGATGCTGTTTGAGCAAAACTTTGGACAACAGTGTTGTTGTTTTCTCCATTTCTTGCAACATAAACAACATAGTTATCCAAAGTTTTGCTCAAACAGCATCAAATTAGGCAAGGAATCATAATACCCACGCTTTTTGTATCATTTCATTGCAGAAACGGAGAATTGACCTTCTCACCATACAAAAATTCAGCTCATTACTACAAATCTAGTACTACACCGAACGTGCCCCATTCCTTTCTCATTTTTCATGGTCAAACACATCGCCCATGCTCGAATTCTTCGTCTACCTTATCGACCAAGTTATACTTTTCATTTGAACTTCTCGTAGAGGCTTGCCTCATTTACACGTTTCAGTGTAATCGTCTAACTTTTACTTTCTCGTCCAGGTTATATCTCATCGACCAGTTTGTGCCTCATCGGCAAGATTGTATCTCTTTCCGCTGGATATACCTCATTATTCAAGTGCATTTTGAGCATATAATCGCTTACGTCACGTGCACCTAATCGTTTAAGTTTTACTCCGTCAGTCAGGTTCAAACTCATCATCTAGGTTCTACATCCTCGTCCAATTTCAAGTACTTTTCTGCCTTTAGTTTTGCCTCATCGTCCAAGTTGATTATCAATCTAGCTTGGCTCCGTCGTCGAATCGCAGTCATAAAATATGTCCTCCGATGCGTCATCATCAAGACCATTAGAAATCGAGAGTCAACTCCTCTTCGTCCCGAGCCTCCAGAGTCGTGATTGAACGAATCCTGCAACGCACGCAAAGTCAATGCCACCCTGAGACACTCCCTCATTTCTTATCCAGAGTTCTCAAGCCGGACGTACAGCTTCTCGATGTCCGCCCCAGATACGTCTCCATGTCCTCACCACACCGGTAGTTCTGGTTCGTTATCTGCTTCAACAACGTTACCTTCTGGCCCAGCGATGTCTTCTGGTGATTCCGTGGTCCTTCAATACCGCCCAAGTGCACCTCACCGTGGTTTTACCATGTTTTACCTCGAATTAGTCCGTACTGGCTCTCATCCACCGTCAGAACGGATCGTGGCCAATGCTCGTTCGTCTCGTTCAAGCCACGCGTCCGTCAAAGCACCACGCTTGGTAGTTCGTGTTCGCCAGCTTCACGATCCGTGCCCACTCCCACTCTTCAGACAGCTTCCGGGAAACAGGGAACTTCTAAACTGAGCTGTATTTTCAGGAATCGGTGTGTAACACGTGCCGGGCCAATAACCTGTTCGAGGTGTAGAAGAGTCTGAACCAGGTTCGGAAGCAAATGATAACACGTCTTTATTACTACAAGACTGAACGCAAAGAGAAAGTTTTATTTGAATTTAACTTACAACAGGTAAACAAAAGCAACCAGGTTGCTGCGATTTATTAACGACTTAAATTCAAACCTGTGTTGCCGTTAGCTTACCACCGTCATCACGTTGATGTTGCACTAGGATGTGCTACCTCCAACGTACATAAAGGCAGCCGACAAGCTCCCGATATGGCTTGTCGGTTCACTGTTACTCGTCCGCCTTTCCCAGCTTCAGCCGGTTCTCCTTCTCCATCGGCGTCGACCTCGGTTTGCATTCGCTCATGCCGAAGCATCTGAGCAATCCTTCCAGGAAGTTTCGCTGGCCAGTTCTCATGACGCCTGCTTTCGAAGTCCCGCTCAATCGTCATAACCAGGAACTGTCTCACCTCGCCGGAATCGGCCATCTCAAACCGCTTCGATAGTTTCCGCTTCAATTCCTGCAGCACCTGATCCAGGTTCTACTTCCTCGTTCAAGTTTAACTTCCTTGTTGCTTTCAGGTTTGCCTCATCGTCTAAATTGTAAGCTATCGTTACAGAGTCAACGTCTTCATTCAGATTCTACCGCATTCATTAGCCTCTATTTCGTCGTCCTGACTTGTCTAGCTTGTTCCTCAGCATTTCACATTCGACTTTCTTGTCCGGGTTCTAATTCTTCATTGTCCAAGTGGATGCTCCTCCATCGTACTTCACTTCACAAGTTTACACGTTGAATTTCAACTTGGATGAGTTGTACTACATCGTTCAGGTTGAAACTCATGGCCCAACTTGAACCTCCTCGCACAGGATCTATATCAACAAGCCCATTGCTCTACCGCATCGACCAGGTTCAGCTTCATTAACAAGATTGTTTTCGCTCGTCTAGGTTGGGTCTTCTCGTTCAAGTTCACCCTTATTGTCTTGTCGATTAGTTCGCCTCATCGGTCAAGTTTAACCTAATTTTTCAAGTTTTACTTAGTTGGGTAGCCTCATCGTATCATCGTTCAAAGGTTATGCCTCATCGGCCAAGGTCGATCTTACCATCCAAGTTTTACTTCTCTTCATCAAGATTGAACCTCATCCATCCGGATTTACTCTATGTACTTAACCACGCAGACTTCAGGTTCAAACTCATCATTCATGTTTCAGTTCCTCGGTTACGTGTTATCAAGTTGACCATATTGTATTCCATCGATGAGATTCAACCTCATCGTCCAAGATAAACCACAATGTCTATCTATCCCTAGTGTGTCTTCATTTAGGTTCAACTACTTTGTTTACCGTGACGTGAATTTCGACTGGAAACTAATTTGCTATTTTAACTGCAGCGTTCAGCTTCTACTTTTTCCGCCCGGATTGACTTCATCATTCAGGTTCTAGTTCATCGTTTAGATTTCACTTCATGGATTCTAATTTCTTTGGACTTCATGGATTCGACCAAATTCTACCTCATCGACCAGAATACATAATCTCTAGCTTCATCAGTATCATGCTCTCATCGTTAAGGTTGAGCTTCAACTTCATGGCACAGACATGTTTACTTTATCTTCCTAATTCTACCCAATTGTTCAGGTTTCTTTTCATGGATTAGCCAAGTTCCGGTTCTGCTTTCTTAACCGTAGAATCTGGTACCATCGACCAGCTTTCATCATTCATGTTCTACCTCATCATTCGGGTTTCCTTTCATGGAAATCTATCAATCCAATTCTAGAGTATCTCGTGCAGGTTCAACCTAATCGTCCAAGTTGTATCTTCTTGATCACTATCTACACTTTCAACTAAATATATTCTAACTCGGCAACCAGGTTCAATGTCGTCGTACAGAGGCTACTTATTCCGCCGGCTTTACTTCATCATTCGGGTTCTACCTCATCCTTGAGTCTAGATTTCACTTTAAGGATTCTACTTCCTCGATCAGATTCTGCCCCATCAACCAGCTCATCACTTCATCATCCATGTTCTAGCTCATCGTTAAGGATTCACTTCATGGAAACCCATCGTTCATATTCTACTTCCTCGTATAGATTTAACCATATCGTCCATGTTCTGTATTCTTGATCAGTGTCTACTTTTACGACTGACCTCATCAACTAGATTCAATCTTGTTGTCCAGTCCAGATTTTACTTTTTCTCACATTTGGGTTCTACTTCCTCGACCTGATTCTACACAATCGGCACTGATCAATCTCAAAGTCCTGGTTGTACCTCGTCACTTAGATTCTACTTCTTTTTTGACGTCAGCCTCACCGGTCAGGTTGTACGTTCTCGACGACCAAACCACATACAAGAGATTTTTTCGAAATCAGCCGGCACCCTATTTAGGTTATGCCTTATCGGCCACGGTCGATCTTATTGTCCTGGTTTTACTTCTCATCAGAAAGATTGTATTTCATCTACCACAATCCATACTCCATCGTACAAGTTCAATCTAAACATCTAGTGAATACCACTTCCTTCAGGTTCAAACTCGTCATCCATGTCTTAGTTCTTCGTTTAGATTTTTGTCCGAATTGATCAGATTGCACTCCATTGTTCATGAATATCATTTGTCATTGAATATGAACTTCCCTCAACGTCTTTTAGTATCTTCATTTAGGTTCAACTTTCTTGTTTAGATTATACCTGCCGATCGAAATTGTGAATCGAAAACGAACATTATTCAGGTTTAACCTCCCATCATTCAGCTTCAACCTCTTCAAACAGATTTTACCTTTTCCGATCGGATTTACTTTATCATTCAGGTTCTACCTCACCATCCGGATTTCACTTCAGCGGTTCCACTTCCTCGACCAGGCCTCATCGACCAACTTCAACTCATCATCCTTGTTCTATCTCATGGTTTAGGTTTGAATGCATAAATACCTATCCCTCAGACTCTACTTCCTCGAGCAAGCTCAACTTGGACGTCCAAGTTGTATCTTCTTGATCGACTAAAGAGGATTCTATCTCATCAACCAGGTTGAATGACGTCGTTTATATGCTTCCGAATTTCTCGCAGTTGCACTCGTTGGCACAGGGTCTTGTCCCTAGGATTCGTCCAATATACGCCTTACTCGTCCAGATTCCAATTCCTTTTCCGTTCAGGTTCTAATTTCTACCTCATCGACCACGTTCAATCTCATCGTTCAGGTTGTACCTCATCGGTAAGATTCTATTTCGCTATCTAAATGGATCCTTATCGGCCAAGTTGTACAGCCTCGTACAGGTTAAGGTTCAACTTAAACTTTCGGTTTTTTTTTCAAACTTCTACGGAAAGGTCCTGCCAGAGTCTTAACTCTTGAAGCATTTCCTGGATGGATTATTTGAGATGCCCTATCTTTTATGAATACGACCATAATAATCAAGCTCAGTATCTGGTAGGGACTTATCAGAACCTGAGACCCAAGCTTCTACCTCACCGTCTGGATTTCACTAAAAAGATTCTACTTCCTTGACCGGACCAACTTCAACTCATCATTCATGTTCTACCTCATTATTTAGGTTTGAATTCATAAAAACCTACCGCTCAGACTCTACTTCCTCGTGCAAACTCAACTTGATCGTCCAAGTTGTAGCTCCTTGATCAACTTAATGAATTCTACCTCATCAACCAGGTTGAATCTCGTCGTTTAATTTTTTTGTGTATCGCTCAACTTCATTCAACACAAGTCATAATCGCGTCCCGATTCTCGTTCACACTCTACTTCCTCCGAATTTCTCAGAGTGGGACTCATTGGCACAGGGTCGTGTCCCTAGGATTCGTCCAATATACGCCATACTCGTCCAGATTCCAATTCCTTTTTCGTTCATGGTCTAATGTTTACCTCATTGACCATGTTCAATCTCATCGTTCAAGTTGTACCTCATCGGTAAGATTCTATTTCGCTATCTAAATGGAACCTCATTGGTCAAGTTGTACTTCCTCGTACAACTCAGTTTTTACAAACTTCTATGAAAGGTCCTGCCAGAGTCTTAAATCTTGAAGCTTTTCCTGGACTATTTGAGATGCTCTATCTCTTATATCCGTTTAACTATAAAAATGTTTATCAATTCCTCCCGATAATTCTCCACAGATTTTTTTCCTAGAATGGCTACCAGGTTTCATCTTGTAATTCCTCCCGAGAATCCTGTGTAGCTTCGTCCCAGGATTTCTCCCGATATTTCTCTTAGAATTATTCCTGGGATCCCTCCAAGAATTCAGCTAAGGATTCTTCCAGGAATTCCTTCAGGGACTCTTTCAGGGGTTCCTCCCAGTATTCTTCGAAGGGATTCCTCCAGAGCTTTTTTTTATGGATTCCTCCAGAATTCTTATGACGATTTCTCCCAATATATTCCCGGGATTCTCCCAGGGGTTCCTTCACTCACTTCTACCGGGATATTTTGCGTTCGTTAAGTATTCCTCTAGGGAGTGCTCCTGTGATTCCTCGCAGGATTCCTTCAAAAAGACCTTCACGGATTTCTATGAGACTCTCTCAAAGATATTTTTCCCGGGATTCCTTTCGGCATTCTTTGCGGAATTTCTTCATTGATCCTTCCTGGTTTTCCTTTATGAATATCTTCTGCGATTCATTCAAGATATTTTTCTGGAATTCCGCTAGGAGTTTCTTCTTGAATTATTTCATAGATTTCTTCCGAGATTACTTTTGGGATTTTTCCAGGATTGCTTCAGGTATATTTTGCGGAACTCCACCAGAGAGCCCTTTATTGATTCCTTCCGGGTTTCATTTCGAATAATTTCAGAAATTCCATAAGGGTTCCAAGATTCTTCCTAGATTTTCTCCCGGGATTTCTTAAGTGATTTCTTCCGGGCTTCCTCCAGGGATTTGCCTGAGATTTCTTCAGGATTCCTTCATTGATATTCCCGAGTTGACATTACGAATTTCTTCCAAGATTCTTGCAGGGATTTTTTCTCCCTAGGATTCTTCCCAAGGAAACCTTCACGGATTTCATCGGGGATTCCTCTCTTGATTTGTTCATTGATTTGCCCCGGAATTCTTTCTAAAATTTTCCGTCTAGGAATTCTTTTATTGATTTCTCCCAGGATTCCTTTAGGGATTTCTTCCAGGAATATTTTGCGGCATTCTATCAAAGATTTCTTCATTGATTCCTCCCAAGTTTCCTTTTGGGTTCTTTCGTGGATTAATCCTGAAATTTCATCAGGGATTCCTTCAGGATTCTTCTTACGTTTTCTCCTGAGATCCCTCAAGTGATTTCTTTCGGGTTTACTCTAGAGATTTATTTCGCGATTCCTTCATTGATACCTATCAGAATTTCTTTATTGATTTTCCCAGGTTTCCATTACGAATTTTTTCCAAGAATCTTTTAGGAATTCTTTCAGGGATTCTTCCCAAGTTTACTTCAGAGATTTCTTCCGGGATTCCTCCCAGGATGATTTTTAGACATTTCTCCTGGAATTTTGTTGAGGATTCCTCCCTGGATTTCTTCTGATGTGTCTTCATTGATTTCTCACGTGATTGTTTTATGAATTTGTTCCAGCATTTTTCCCGGGTTTCCTTCAGCGATTCCCCATGGTATTCCTTTCAGGATTCTTTCATTGATCCGTCTCAGTTTTCTTTAGGGATTCTTCTAGGAATTCTTCCTAGAATCCTGTTGGGAATTCCTCTCGGGGTTTCTTCATTGATAACTCTTAGGATTCCTTTGGGGATTCCTTCTAGGAATTCTCCCGGAATTCCTTCACAGATATTTTCCGCTATTCCATCAGGGATTCCTGTCGAGATTTCTTCTTTGATTCTTGAGATTGCACCATGATTTCTCCAGGATTTTTCCTGGGGTTTCTTTATCGATTTCTACCGATTCAGAGATCTCTCCCAAAATTCTTCTAGTATATTGAAATGGACTTTTTAGATATTACTTTTTCAGATTTTTTAAAAGATTTCTTCAGAGAATTTCACTGAATTCTGCCCCGTTTTTCTCCCGGGATTTTTACTCCCGAGACTCCTCCGTTGGTTTCTCACGGGATTCCTTTGTGGACTACTATAGAAATTTCTCCTGGGTTTTCGCTAAGGGTTCCTCGCTGGATTCTTCATTGACTTCTTTGTGAATTACTTTCGGCATTTTTCCCGGGAATCAATGAAGCAACCCTTTTTTCCTTTCTTTAGTGATTTTTCCTGGAACTCCTTCGTGGATTCCTCCGAAATTCTGACAAGACTTTTCCATGCGTTCCTTCAGAATTCATCAATGGATATTGTCCAGTATTCCATCAAGGATTCCTCCCGGGATTTAATAATAAATTCAAATCCCTGAAATATTTTCACTGGTTATACACGAAATCGCATCAGGGATTTCTCCAAAATTCTTCCGGAATACCTTCCGATATTTCTTCATCGATTCCTCCCGATTCAGAGATCTCTTCGGACATTATTTCAGGGATTTCTTCAGGATATTCAAAGGTACTTCTTTCGAGGCTCTTTCATAGATTACTCCAAGGATTCTTTTAGAGATTCTTTCACGGTTTTCTGCAGAATTCTTACTGTGTTTTCTCTTGGGCTGCCTTTATGGATTCCTTTAAAAATTCCGCCCAAGAATTCTATAAGTTCTCCCGGGATTCTTTCATCATTTCCAGGTTTCCTTCAAGGATTGCTCCCGAGATCCTGTAAGGGATGCTTTCACGGATTCTCTCCGATCTCTCTTCATTGATTTCTGCCGTGACATTTTTTTTGTTTTTATTAATGTGCATTTTAACTTATGAGCTTCTTTAGGAAATTCTTCCAGGATTCTTCAAAAGATTCTTTCAGGGAATACTCCAGGCTACTTTCATGGATTCCTTTTGGGATTCCTTCAGAAGTTTCTGTCGAAATTCCTTCTGGATTTTATTCAGAGATTTCTCCACGGATTCCGCTGACGATTTCACACGAAATTCTTCAAAAGATTCCTTACATTTAACATAATTTACAGCTCTTTTGTCCACTAGGGCACTGCGTGAGCGATTCCAATTGGAAGCTGTACCTACACTTTGTACAGCGCCTAAATGTATTCTATTCTAATTCTACTATATCGAACTGGTTGCTGTTGCGCTACTTTCACTTTCTACCCTATCATGGTAGAATGAAGAGCACGAGGATGTTGATGTGTGGCTGTTGATTGTTCCTTTTTCCAGTCCGATTGGGGGTCCATTATAAGTTGCCGTTCGCCGATGTCGAAGTATCCAGGTCCATTTGAGCCAGGGGCTCAGAAGAGTGTCAGTGTCAGCTGCTCTCAGGGGGGAAAGAGCAACTGACGAAAGTGCCGGGGCTGGGATCGAACCCATGACCATCTGCTTATGAAGCAAACTTCCGATATTAATCTTATTATTTATCCTTATTTCCTGGATTCCTACAGATGATTTTCCTGGTATTCCGGCGAGGGTTGCTCCATATTGGGGAGATGTAAATTCTTCGATAGTGTAACGATTATCAAGTTTGAGAAAATATGCTACAAAGGGCAGAAGAATTTCAAAAATTGATTCAAAAAATGCAATGTGATTTATAGATTCTTCCTTAAAAAAAAATATCATACAAACGTCACTTTGGTGGTGTTTGTGACACCGTGCTTAAAAACCTGAACAGTCCTTATTATAAATGCTTAATCCACCCTCGCCTCGCCTACTGTTCTCGAATTGTGCAATGTTCGCAAGTTGTCTCGCTTCAAGCCTACTGCGCGTCGAAACCGTGATCGTCATGTGCATGAATAAGAAAAAAATCCATCCGCGATCAAGTGGTGAGCGTAAGTATCCACAAGTATGCGTGTGTGCCTCAGTGTTGTATTTTCCTAGCCGAAGTAATTTGCGCATGACATTCCCCGAGGTAATCTCAAATTGTAACAGTGGGTTGATTTCCTTGGGTGAATCCTCCGGGGCCTTGCGTCCGTCTTCCGTCGTTGACTGGAGGGCGACGCGAGTGTCTCCCGGAAAACGTGTTCGCTATACCCACGTTACAGATTGGGGTTTCCCCGGGTCATGCCGTAGTCATCGTCGTTGTGCCTATTATTTATTTTCTTCGATGTGTTTGTGTTCCTTTCATATGGTTTTAGTTCTTTTTTTTTACTGTGCATAGCAATGTGAATGTGTTTTAGTCGTTTTCGATGTGAGTTGTAATCATTGTTTGCCATCTATTTCTCATTTGAATGTACATATTCATAGGACTTTTTCTTACAATTTTGCAGAACAACAAAGCAAACATTGGTTATTGTATAAGCCTTCTTGGATTTGCTCGGTTTCAGTGCAAAACAAAGAGCGCTCATTCCATAAACATTTTTTGCCAAAATTTCACACAAATTTGTAAGAAACTCGCAAATTCCTTAGGCGAATGAGGAATTCAATCATAACATTGCCTGACATTGCAAGAAAATTCGAATGAAGCATGAAAAGTGAGTGATTTTTTTGTTTTGCATTGTTCAGTGACCCCGCGAATCGTCTGACCCCATAACCACACGATTGCTCTCGCGCGGACTGAGTATTACATCAGGTACTGGTGTCGATATTCGAATCACAAACGAATCGGGTTCCTTTGATTAGCTTACCAGTACTTATGTTATGCTCTCTCCGCGGAGCGCTCAGTGCATGCTGCGATCGATCCAAGAAGCGGAGTGAAGAACCTCAAGTTTGAAGACGTTGTTGTGTGTTGGAAATGTGCAAGGCTGGAACGACGTCACCGAGAATGCGAGCATGCCGTTTTGTTTTGTTACCTGATGGACCCCCGTAAGATTACACCTAACCTAACTTTGACTCTCATCCATTTGATTTTTGAACAGTTATTCAAACTTCCTCCAACAATCTGACATTTGCGTTCCCTTCCCCTTCAATCTCTCATCCCCAGTGGCGAAGAGCAGTGAACGGTACGAAACCCTCGAGGGTCGTCTCCAGGCCACCGAAGCTAGTCAGGCGGACAAAGTGGAAAAGTCGCTGGTGAAAAATCTGGTCATTGGGTATGTGGTGGCGCCCAACCAGAACGACAAGCATCAGATTCTGAAGCTGATTTCGGCCGTGCTCACCATGGACCAGGCCGAGTGCATCAAGTTGGGACTGAATCGGACCGGCGGAGGATGGTTCAATAGCATTCTGGGCGGCAGTGGCAGTGGCAGTGCCGGTTCCGCAGCTGGCGCGGGAGGTAAGTTTGCACTTTTTGTGGGCGTTGACGTGAATGAGATGCATAATTTCGAGAAGCATGAATATATTTTGCAGTCGGCTCCGTAAAGTGTTAACACGCTTGAGCCTTTTCAACAAGGGAATTTAAAATTGCCTTCTGTTCTAGTGATGGAAAGGTCTATACAAATGAAGTTTAAAAGGAAAGAGAACAAGAAGTGGGCTTCCAAAGCCCAAACAACATTTTACAATCAAGTAGACTAGAAGAAGTTCTTAGAACCACCATAAAACCAAAATAAAAATATAAAACCCCATATCCTTTCATAATACTGTTACACTGGACTTTTCTTTATGCCACGGAATAGGGGTGCATAAATTGAAAATAGCATGAATGAAAACAGGACATAAAAAGAGAGGTAGCGTACTCCGGGACGTTTCGGATTAGTTTCAGGGGAGCGTTTCACAGACCTGAGGGTGACAGACGATTTCAAGACGGTTTCTTGGAATTTCTTAACGAATATCTATAACATTTTTTCGTACTTTCACCAGAAATCCTTCTAGGGATACGTGAAAACATTCATCCTAAAATAACTCTAAATAATTTCTCATGAAGATCATTTACTGATTTCTAAATGAGTTCACTTGGAAATTCCTCCTTGAAATTTTCGAAGAATTCCTCGAAGAGATCGAATCCTCCACGGAATGCAGGGTGTAAGAAGCATACGTAGAAAGTATCAAGAGAGTTCTGGAGAAGGCTCAAAAATTTTTTGAAATAGTTTCAAAGCAATGAAAACATTTGCAGTATGATGCGACTTGCTTTCGCCAACGAATATGTTTTCACTCTCTTTCGATTTGTAAAACCAACCTCCCGTAGAAATTGCACACGAACAGACTCGACGCTGATCAGCCGTGTTGATTATGCCTTTTCGTCGTTGAGCAGTGTGCGTGTCTAGCATTCGCGCCGTAGCCTCTACAACCAATCCAATCGATGAGATGCGGCTGTTCGAGCGCGCGTGTGGCGACACTGTCAGATGTGTGCAAAATCGTTTGCGTGTAACATCATGCTCGTTTTGCCTCCTCTTTGCATCTGGTCAAATCACAAGCGATTAAAATACAATTGATAAGTTGTAATGAGCACTCGTGAAAATTTGAAGCATTGCTGACAAATAAGGAGGGTTTCCATAGTAACTATTAGTTATATTTTTTTTTGGTTATGTGAAAGTTTTATATTAGTTAAAAAACATGTTCTCTTCATAACCTTCATAGACCTGGAATTTCCTTTATATACTTTTTTTCTGGAGTTTTGTGAATAATTCTGTCAGAAGTGTCCAACTACGAAGAGAACGCTTGGAGAAACCTCATAGGAGATTTTTTTTAAGCAACTCTATAAGAAATTCCTCTGGAAGAACTTCTTGAAGAAGCGACATTGGAGAAACTTCTTGTAAAACTTCCTGTGAGAACTCTTTGGAGAAACGCCCAAAAGAAAATCTCTCAGGAAAAACAACCTGAATGCACTCTCCGGGGGAACTTGCTCGAGAAACTCAATACGAAAACGCTATTCTTGAATGATCTGCTTAGGGGATCTTCTGGAAAAATTTCTTAGAGGAGCTCTTTGACAGAATTCTCATGAAGAAATTTCTTGATTCAACTTCCTAAAGGACTTTACCTTCTTTGATGCACTTCTTTGGGAAACACCCTGGAAGTACTCTTAGAGTGAATTCCATGGAGTAACTCGTTCAAAGAACTCTCAGGTAGACATCTTTGGACGAAATTCTCGAGTGAGCTGCTCGGCGGAAATTCTTGAATGTAATCTTTAAATAAAACATTTGCGGGAACACTGTCATTGTACTACCTCGAATTTTGTAGGGAACTTTGAAGAAGAGACCTTTGAAGAAATTCCTTAAAGGAATCCTTTTAGGTCAAACTCCTAAGGGTAACTTCCTGGGGGAATTTCTTGGGAAAAACCTAATGGAGCTCCTAGTGGGAACTTTTTGAGGAAAATCTTAACACGAAACCTGGACGAGATGTTGGAGGAACTTCTGAAAAGAACTCCTTTCCTGGAAGAATTTTTAAACGAATTTCTTCGAGGACCTCCTTCTGAAGCAACTTCTTTGAAGGAACTCTCTGTAAAATTGATGTGAAATTTTTGTTGGATATCTGATGAATTTTGACTGATTACCTTGGCGGAATTTCTTGAAACAACTTTATAGAAGATGTTCCTAGGAAATACCCTGCAGGAACTCCTAGACGAGATCTTCGAGAGCTCCTTGGAGGAAGTTTCTGTCAATCTTTGTACATTTTGGAGAAACAACCAGGAGGAACTCCTAGTGAGAACTTCCAGGAAGCAATCTTTTAATGAAACTCTCAAGTGAGTTCGCTGAAGGAAATCTTTCTAGAAACTTTTGTAGGATTTCCCAGAATTTACTTCCAGAAGAACATTCTCGAGAAACTCTTCGGGAAAACTCTTTGGAAGAACTTCTTGGAGAACTTGCTGGTAAATATTCTTGGAGGTACTCCTTAAAGAAATCCTTGAAGAAATTCCTTGAGAGAACTCCTTGAACAAAGGCCTTGGGAAAATTCTCTTGAAGGACCTTATGAATGAAATTTTGAGAAACGCTTGAAAGAACTACTTGAGGAAATTCGCTGGAAAAATTCTCAGATGACTTCCTTGGCGGAAATTCTTGAGAGAAAGAGAACTTTCTGGAAAAACTTCTGGATTAAATTTTTGGGGGAACTCATTGGAATTCTCTAGAAGAACCTGTTGGAGGAATTCCTTGGGAAAACTCTCTAAATGAATTTCTTGAAGAACAACAACACATTCTTGGAGGGACTCCAGAGAGAACTCATTGAAGAAGCTCCCTGGAAACATTCTTGGAAAAACTCCCTCAAGGAACTTTCTGAAGGACCACCTGGAAGAATTTTTTGGAGGAACTCCTGAAAGTTTCTTAAAGAAAGAAAACAGTTTGAGGAAATCTCTGAAGAATCTCTTTAAACTTTCTGGGAGAATTTACTGGGAGAACTCCTTGTGGACCTTCTTGAAGGAAATCTCTGGAAGAACTGTTTGTAAGAACTCCTTGAGAGAAACTTCTTAGAGCAGCTTCCAAGAGGAATTACTAAAATGAGCTCATTTGGGAAAAACGCCAAAGCCCCGGAGATCGCTCTTCAGAAACTCCTTGGAGATACAAGTACTCCTTGGACGAACTCATTGGAAGATCTTCTAGGGTGAACTTTCTGTAGAAGTCCTTGGAAGGACGCTTCAGGAAATTGTTGAAAAACGGCTGCTGCCTGCATGCAACTAAATCTTGGAGAAAATCATTGAAAAAACCCTGAAAGGGTACCGGTCTCATGAAGAGTTCACGAAGAATCGTCAAAAACAAAAAAAAAAGTCTTCTGGAATGTTTGTTGGCGAAAATATTGAAGAAAATTTTAGTAATTTCCAGAATAATTCTTTGGGGGAGCTCGTGGAAGAAATTTCATTTAAGAGTTTTTTTAGAGGAAGTTTTTGGTTGAACTCCTTGACAGAACTTTCTGAAGAAACTCCTTGAGAAAATTTTCTGCAACAACTCCTTGAACATTTTTTTTTTGAAAAAAATGGAGGAACTTCTGAAATAACTCCTATAAAATTTTTGTGTGGAACTTTTTAGTAGAACTCGTTGGAGAAATTCCTTAAGACAACGCCTTGGGGGACCTTCTAGAAGTTTTTGGAGGAACTCTTGAAAAACATCTTAAGGGAATTGTCTGGAAAAGCTTTCTAGAGGAACTGTTTCTAGGAAATCCGTGAGAAAACTTTATGGAAGAACTTTTCCAGGAAGATTCCCAGAGAAATTCCTTGGAGAAACTCCTCAAGATCTGTCCTTAAGCTGTGTAAATTCTTAAGAGAAGCTCGAAGGTTCTGGCCAAACAAACTTCGAAAATGTTCTATGGACAAAAGTCTACGAGGAGCCTGAGATGGCCAAAAATGAATCTAGAGAATATTTTTTGGACAGCTCATTTAGATAACACTAATGTAAGGATGGCTTGGAGGAATTTCTTAGAGGAACATCCTGAACGAACTGCTCAACTAAAACCTTGAAAAACTCTTGAAGGAATTACAAAAGGAATCCTCGAAGAAAATCTTTTAAGAACCCCTGAAGTGGTACTATGATATATCCCTGGAGGAATTGTGAAATAGTCACATCTTCAAGCCTTGGGCAAGTGTCTGTATAAGTCTGAATGAATTCCCTCAAAGGAACTCTTCGAAACCCACTTAGTAAGTTAGAAACATTTGGAGGTCTTTCTGAAAAATGTGTTGGAAAATCCTTTAGAAATTATTAAAGAAACTTATGGAACAATTCCCATATTTCGAAATTCATTAAAAAAATGTGCAGGAGTAACTTCTAGAATACCTGAATGAGGCAACTTTTTGAAAGAATTTCATGAAGGGTACTCCTAGATGAACTTTTGGCGAGAACTCCTTGGATGTACAGGAGTCCCTGGTAAAATTCTTAAAAAGAACTCCCAGACCGCCTTGCATTTTTTTGTGGAATTATTAGGTAAACTCTCTGAAGGAGACTCTCTGAAGTAAAGATGCAAGTACACAGCGTCAAATATTTGACCAAATACAAAGCAATATTCAAACAACTAGTTTGACTCGATCGAAATGGCATTAGTGTCGAACAGATATTTTTTTTACTCTTGGGTTCATTCTCGTCAAAGATTTGACCCCATGTACTCGGACCAGGCACTTCGAAAAAACTTACTGGACAAACATCTAGAATAATACCCTCATGGAACTCCGTTCTTTGAATGAATCCCTCGATCGAGATATGTGGCAAAACAAATTCCATGAACTCCTGCAGAACTTTTGGAAGCAATCCATTAGAAAATACGTCCCTAAACGAACTCTATAGAGTAACTCTTATAAGTAAGTGAAAACTTCTTAAAGGAACTTTTTCAAAGATTTTTTTTTTGAATTTCCCACAAATCCACCTTGTCGAAATTCACTGGAATAACTTATTGGGGAAACTTTCTGAACGATATACCTGGAGAAGAACTTTCTGACAAACTAGAGATTTCACCCTAACAGAGTTTCGATACCAACTTCTCGTACGAATTCCTCAATAATTGTGGCTATTCGCTCTTTGAAGGAAGCACGACACTAGACAACAGACTAGCATGCAATGCCCAGTGGTACAGCCAAAAACTCCTGACAGGTAACTACATAGACTACCCCAACGCTAAAGTAACTACATTGACGAGATCTTTGTGGGAGATTTCTAAACGAATTCGTTTGAAGAATTCCTTGAAGGCCTAGAGAAGAAGACAAACTTTTAAGGTAACACCCTGATGGGACTCGAATGAATCCCTCGAAAATTGTGGCAAACTGGCCGATGTGAATTGTCAACAAATACCTACAGAAACTTCTGAAGGAGAAGTCTTTGAAGAATTTCGTTGGAGGAACTCCTTGGAGCAATCTAAAGGAAGTCTTTTGAAAAACTCCTTGAAGATACACAAAAAATACATCTCGCAAGAATCCACTGGAAAAAAGTTGTTGTGGGAAACTTCCTGTAGGAAGTCTCTGAAAAGGATGAAACTATTTAGAATAATAACTCCGTGGGGAAAATCCTCAACTTCTCGGAAAATTGATGAAAAGCGGATTGCTGTCAGTACTCAGCAAACTTCTGAAAAATCTTGAATCTTAAAGAATTCCTGAACCCATGAAAATGTACCATGATAAATCGCTGGACGAATCCGCTAAGAAATCACTTTTTAAAGCCTTGCAAAAGTTTCACAATAAACCTGAATAAAATCTAAAAATATTCGATCATCACTAAGGATTTTTTTATATAAAGATTGAAAGGTCCTTCTGGAAGAATCCCTAAAGCAATTCTTGAAGAGACTTCTAAAATATTTCCAGCATATAACGACAAAATTCATAGAAGATTTGTTGGAGCTGGAGAATCTACTTCGAGCAACTTGGGAAACAGCCAGTAAAAAAGAACTCTTTTACGAAAGTCTCTGGAATAACTCCTTAAAGAAACTCTCTGGACAAGCTTAAGCTTTTTGGAGGAACAACTTCGATGAAGTTTTGGGTACCTATGGAAAAAAACAGTTGCTAATACTATTTTATCCCTCCTCCGAGGGATACTGAAGAATTGGCAAAGGAATCCCATTTAAAGACATAGACATGGAATTTCTGGAAGAACTTTCGAAGAAACACTCTTTCACGCTTTTTGGTATCGTATTCCATCTCGATCACCAAACTTACCATCTACCCTTTCCATCCCCAGCCAACTACAACAAGGAAAGCCTAACGGAAGCGTTCGTCAAGTTCCTGGAAAAGGAATCGGCACCTCGTCCGGTGAACACCGCCGGTGGTGGACTCCTCAACATAATGGCCCATCAAAGTCACCCACAAGCACCGGTCACCGCATCCCGCACGACCACGCCACCTACTCAGACACCCCCACCCCCACAACAAACACCGATGGACCACAATCAGAACCCAGCCGGCGTTGCTTCGGCTCCACCGATGGTCATCCCAGTGCAGCCCATTCTACTCGGAGGAGAGTCCAATACGCTGCTGCAGCAGACGACCACCTTCCAGGCGCAGCGCAGTTCCAGCTCGATACTCAAGGACATCCTGAGCGATTCATGATTCGAACTGTAAGAGGGTCAAAGTTCCCCTGGGAACTGGACTGAGAGTGTACTGCATTGAGGTAGGTTTCCTACTTGTACTGTTTCAAATTAATTCGTGTACATACGTTATGGACCGTTTGTGTCTGTTTTGTTCGACCTAATTTTATTCTTCTGTGCAATTGTGAAGAGATATTAGATGTAGCATGCTGAAACTAAGATGGGACTACTTCCTGTCGTCAAAGCTATAGAAAATTTGTCTATACATTTTAAGACTGGCTTTTCAAAATGTACAGCCCAATTTAAAGCTGATAGCGCACGCGTTAAGCAATTATAATCAACTGAATGAAGACGGGGATTTCCATTATCTAAGACAATCCGAAGGCCACATAAAGTTTAAAATGTTTTACTAAAAATCGTATGCGAAACAAATGCCAACGCTCGCCAGATCACACTTCCATCGTGCTCTGTGCGCTCCACGTCTTGCAGGTTGTTCTTGCAACATGCCCTACCCACTGTATCCGTCCAGCTTTTGCCACTTTCAGAATGTTGAGTTCACCGTAGAATGCAGCGAGCTCGTGGTTCACCTTCGCCTCCACACACCATTCTTCTGCACGCCGCCGAAAATCGTCCATCGTCCTTAGCACACGTCGCTCGAAAACTCCGAGGGCTAGCAGGACCTCCTCCAGCATGGTTCATGTCTCGTGTTCGTAGAGGACCACTGATCTTATTAGCGTTTTATACATGGTGCATTTTGACCGCAGTTTCTTCTGGAGCCTGTAGTAGGCACCACTACCACAGATGATGCGCCTTCGAATTTCACGACTCACGTTATTGTCAGTCGTTAGCAAGGAACAGAGGTAGACGAATTCTTCTACCACATCGAAAATATCCCCGTATATCGTAACATCGCTGCCAATTCTTGTCCTGTCTCGCTCAGTCCCACCTACCAGCATGTACTTTGTCTTAGCCGCATTCACCACCAGTCCGACCTTTGCTGCTTCACGTTTCAGGCGGGTGTACAGTTCTGCCACCGTTCCAAATGTTCTAGCGATAATATCCATATCATCCACAAAACAGACAAATTAGCCGGATTTCGTAAAGATCGTACCCCAGCTGTTGAGCCCGGCTCGTCGCATAACACCTTCCAGAGCGATGTTGAAGTGTAGGCATGAGAGTCCATCACCTTGTCGTAGTCCCCGACCAGATTTAAACGAACTAGACAGATCGCCTGAAACCCTTATGCGGATTCTTACACCGTCCATCGTCGCTTTGATCAATCTAATGAGCTTCCCGGAGATGCCGTTCTCGTCCATGGAAGCACGGTAAAGGTGGCAACGCGATTCAGACCTCTTGCCATGTAACTCCGATCGCTACCTGCAAGTGGCACCGGCCGGGATACAAGCAACCTTAGGGAAGATCGGGTAACCGACGCCAGTGGGAACTTACTGGGTCCCTCTGGACAGTAAACCGGGGGAACGGTGTTAAACTCTGCGAGCCGACCGTAAAAAAACAGCACTGAAAAATCAACAAGAGAATTCGAACCGTGACCTACGGCAACGACCCCAGCGAACAAAAAGGACTTACGATTGGAAACTCGGTACGTGGAACTGCAGATCTCTCAATTTCATCGGGAGCACTTGCATTCTTGCCGATCTACTGAATGACTCGGCATTGAAGCGCTGCAGGAGGTGTGTTGGACGAACTGATGTCCCTGAAGTCCAGCAAGGTTTGGCGTTTTGTGGAATGCCCGAAAGATGTGACCGTGTTGAAACCATATTGGTTTGGATATGAGCCGTTTGAAAATCCTGAGATCCCGTTTAGGATTGGCCGATTAAGAGCCACCGAGTAAGATATTAGAATACTCAGGATGCGTGATATGCCGCTGTCCATAACATTTTCTATGAGTAACGTACTTTGGCCTAATGTACTTCAGTCTAATGACGTCGACACATCATCAATAAGGCTATGATCAATTCATTTTTTTTTTTTGAAGATAATCAGAATCGAGAATTATATGTTCAATGTGCATAGCCTCGAATCTTGAGCTTGAGCTTGAGCTTGATTGACCGCCCGTGGATGCTACTCCAGTATCGCCAGACCAGCTACACTCACACAAGGACCAATGAGATAACTGCCGGGGACTAGCAGGCATCTTCAGTGTGTGAGCGTTGTTGATCTTCTATTTTTAGGCGACATTGGCGCCTGCCACGTCAGGTTGCAGGTCAATGTGGGGAAGGGGTAAGGAAGTGATGATTGCAATCGTTTGTATCCACATCTGGCCGAATATACCTCTGCGCCAGCACAAATTCATGCGGATGTTGGAGTGTGGGTGGGAATTGGTTGGCAGAAGGTTCACACATTTGGTGTGTGGATACCAGAGGAAGGTGATAGAATTGTGTTTTTATTATTTTGAAGATGTGCGGCACAGTTTGCTTGGTTGCATAACTTGTAGGCGTTTTCTAATAGGATTGTGACACTGTGCTGTGTAAGTTTGGAAGGAAGGGAAACGGCTTTTTCAACCCGTTTCTGTTCTAGCGACGGCTATGAACATGTTCATATACATGAGTTGTATATGTAGAGAACAGAGAGAAAGTATATAGAAAGATACAAAGTAGGAGGAAAGGGACGGGCCAGGGATTGAACCCAGGACCTTCTGCATATAAATCAGAAGCGGTAGCCACTAGACCACCAAGCCCGTCAATGTGCATAGCCTCGAATCTACTGCGAAAGATACATTTAGATTTGAAGTCTGTGATTATTTATGCAAATTGATTGCCAAATAACAAAAAATAAACTCCATATGATACAGCATTCCCTGAATACAGCAAATGGTAAAAGCTGTACAGGGGATCCGTGCATCCTCTAACACAGCTAACATAAAGTCATATGTGATGTTTAATAGGATGACAAACTGAAGACTATATCCACATCATTAACGATCGTGTGTTAACTGGGCTCCTGGCTGCTCAATCAAAAGGTGAAGATGAACCTAGGACCAGACTACAATAATGATCGGGTCCTCGAAGTGGCTTCCACGTTGTTGATTTGCGCTGTATTCACATTATACTTGAAGAGACAACCCATGCAATGCGAGTTCGGTTTGGATGTCCTCTCTGGAGCCACCAATAACTAAGGGCCAGAATCGCAAACTATATGGACAAAATTAATAACTCCGACACAAAGATCACAGGCATTGATTGCCAAGACCAAAGTCCAAATTAAGTCGTATGACTTCTTAACTATATTTTTTTCAGGATCATAAAATACTGGAATGGGAAACATGATACCTTGTTTTATATTTACCTTGCAAAGCTACGGTTGAATTGATCTTGATACCTTTGCAATACAAAACTTACGTTGATATTAGTTGCTATGTAGAAAATAACAAAAGGTGATCCGTGTTGCATACTGTTGACTAGGTTAGCTCGCCATGGGAAAAGTGTATTGCGTTGAAAGATGCAGGAATCAATCGAAAGCATTCATCCCACCACAGACTGTGGTCTCCCTGCACCCTTAAGATGCTTACTGATAAGTAAATGTAACATGCTCTCGGCATTTTGATGCCGAGGTATTCATCAGATACTTTGAAAGGGCTGGTAACAGTAAACATTGTTGTCTAAAAAAGTCCACCAATAAGAAGAGGTACTGAAAAATGCGAGAAAGGCAGAAGTTTAAAGAAAGAATAACGGGGTTGTCATGGAGATGCAGAGTAGAAGACAGGTAAACAGAACTAATAAATCAGTCTTGTGAATTATTTTGACGGAAACCAACTTTTTTTAATTCGCGGTGGAAATTGGCCGAAAGAACCAGCCCTAAATAGTTCTGGATTCCGCTAGGTTCGGACACGACAATAAGTTGTCCTGCTTATTCGATATTAATGATATACCGTAAACCAGGATCAAATTGATCTCCGAGTTTCATAAAACTGTTTTCCGTTAGATAATGCATACTTTAAATAAATCTTTGAACAGTTTCCTTACACATATCATTTAGTTTATGTTCCGAAGAGCACGATACTATAAGGAAACTATTATAAATTATGCTCAAGGAAGATACGACGAAGCCACACCACGAACCATCAAAAGCACAAATATCAAGCCGCGAATATCGAATTGTGCTGAAATAAATGGTGGATTGATTACTCGTTGTTGGTCATCAATTGATAAGCTTTTCAGCGCAACACGTTATTTGATTCTTCAGATTTGAAAATTCGAGGAAAAACGTCTCACCAATTTCGACCCGGAGATGGATTTGAGCGGTGCCTATTTAGCATCTGAGAAGTACTTATGTATCTCAAATAATTTCAGGTTGAAAAGACATGCTGTTCCTACGCTATTTGAGAGTGAGCTGGCTACAGGACGTACAATATTTGGAAATTTATAGAAAACAAGCAAAAGTTTTATAGTTTCTTCCAAGAACAACATTGCGGAATCAAGATACGATTGCAACAATAAGACACATTCCAGCGTAACGGGACACTGCGAGGAACTAACTTTCGTGAATAAATGACGTCTGCAATCGAATATAATGTTCATGACCATATGGTTTAACAGATTTTATAACAAGCTTATTAGATGTACTTCCTGATGCAATACTTGTTCTATGGGGTTTTGGTTCCAATTTACTTTATATAACATGTTACGTTTCGTAACGGGACACCATCGCAGAAATCTTCTTTTTAAAATTTTCAAACTGAAATGCGTATATCAGCTCTGCTATGAGGTTTTGAACAATAGAGTCTTCTAGACATTTCTTCTTTAGATTGATGTGAACAAGATTGCTGAAGTGAGTTTTACTGAGAAATGTGTAGCTAGGGATATATACTTGATTTAGTTTTGGGAGTGCAGCGTTACGTTTATGTGAAAACAGTGTTTTGCAAATGGTGTCCTGTTACGGCGAAAGACATGTGGTTGTAGATCAAATGCTTTGCTAGATAGAATGTTGGTGTCTTCGGCAATGTTTTTCAGACAGATGGTAGCTGTCCGGCAGGACACAAATAGGCCTTCAAACCCGCTCTGGCCCTATGGTGGCGATTGGAATGAGCCCTGGGGAACCAGTTTCGAGTTTTATTTAGCCTTCACGTTCCCGACCTCCGACAACTCATTTTCAATATGCTGGCATTTCGTCAATTTTCATCCGATTTTTTTGAAGTCGCCCTCAATTGCTAGTTTATTATACTCAAGTGGCCATCCAATATCCGGAACCCTTCCGGTGATATTCCGGATTGTGCTGAGGTCAGGAGGTTGCCAAAATGGCTAAAAGTGATTATTTCGTGTGTTGTTGTGTTTGAACCATCGATTTTCAGCGGAATTTTTGTTGCGAACAGTAAAACACAACTGCTATAACCAGATTTGAATAAGTTGGCCCATCCGGATCCTCGTGACAGGTTCCGCGGGGCCTCATTGGGGACACTTCTGGTTTTCAACCTAAATATGCCGTGCGACATATCAATCTTCATGATTTCGAATGACTGAGTCAGAAACGATAGACTGAAGTATGTTTCAACTAATATGGCTACCCCGGAACATATAGCACAGGTTCCACGGGGGTGTCATCGAAGACATTTCTGGTTTGTAACCAAAACATGCCGAGCGACGTATCAAACTTCATGATTTCGAAATAATGGGATAGAAAAAAATGACTGAAGTATATATAAACTGATATGGCCGCTCCGTAACACCTGGAGCAGGTTCCGCGGGGGCCTCTAAAACACAATAACACACACGAAATAATCACTTTCAGCCATTTGGCAAAACAGACCCCTTCCTCACCCCCTGTCCACAGTACAATCCGGAATATCTCCGGAATGGTTTCGATACTACATGGCCACGTGAGTGTAATAAATAAGCACCAATTTATGACAGCATTTTGAAAATGAGTTATCGGAGGTCGAGTACTTGAAATTTAATTGTATCTCCAAAACTATGGTTGGGCGACGTATCTATCTTCGCGGTTTGCCCATATTCTACGTTATAATGATCCGAATAAGATTCAATGATATCTATAGTACATTCTTCCAACGCAGTCTTTTCAAGCATATGTAGCATGTTGCTTTAATCCAGTAACGACACAAGCAAACGGATTTCGAGACGAAAAAAGGTTGACAATCAAAACGACAAGAGGGAGGTCGCTAGACTTTCAATCAACTACTAATTTATGTAGTCATAAAAAGTAATGTAACGCAACGCCATGTTCGTGATGCATTTTTTCATTTTATTTTTATTTTCAATAAGCACATAAGCTTCAGAAGGTGTCAGGCCATTCGGCCGAAGGTTATTAGGCCAAATGGTCATTAGGCCGAATGGTAATTGGGTCTTCTTCTTGCCGTTACGTCCCCACTGAGACAAAGCCTGCTTCTCAGCTTAACTGAGAGCTTCTTCTGCTAATGACCATTTTGCATGTGTGTATCGTGTGACAGGCACGAAGATACTTTATTGATGCTGAATCTACTGATATTTTCCCCATGAATTTTTCCTTCTTTTAAATATAGGCTGTTCTTCCTAGTATCATTGCTAAAATAGTTTTTGGCGCTGAAACTGCTAATATTCAGTTCATAATTTCTTTCTTCTTTAAAACATAGGCTATTCTTTCTAGTTTCATTGTTAAACTAGGCAAAAATTGTTGGAAAAGGTAAAAACAACGGCTAACTTTCAATTCGTTCTGATGATCATTCGGCCATATGACCATTCGGCCTAATGACCATTCGGCCTAATGGCCCAGCATCGCTTCAAAATATATAAGTAAATTATACGGTGATTAATGGGGTAAACAATGAATGCCAACCAACACTTCGGGATCTTCCAGTTTTGAACGATGTGAGATTCCAAAAACCTTTTTATACATCATGGTGGTAATTCATAGGACATGGTAAAAGGCTATAGCATCTAAAGAGTATGCTGTCACCACGAAACTTAATAAAATATCACTTGTTATACTGATCCACCAGAATACCTGCCCTTTGTTTACGTAGTTTTCGTAGAGAGCTGAGAAGCGGGTTTTGTTCCAGTAGGGGCGTTACACCAAGAAGGATAATGAAAATATATACACCCTATAATATCATTTCATCATGGGTACAGATTTTCGGGTAAATATTTGATGAAACCAAACTTCTTTATTCACTTATGAATGTCTTTCAAATTTCCGTAACGGGACACCATGCCTACGTACCCATTGTAACGCCTAAGATAACGCGTCGATCAAGGCAACCCATGTGTTGGAAGAAAGGTCTCCACGAATACTAAGAGAATCCTAAAAATCATTTTTCTAAAGTTCGTAATAAATTCGTTATTACAACAAATGTGCTATTTTCGTAACGGGACACCATTAAATTGCGGCTATTGCAAAAGTGCTTAAAACATTCAAAACCCATTTTTATGAAAAATTTCCTTTGGGTATATAAAAAATACATTATTATACTACATTAACAAAAAAATAGGTATAATGTTTTCGAACTTTAACATGCAAGCAGGCATACTTGAGAATTATCAATGAAATATTTCATTTTTATTGCATAAATGCTATTATTTCACCTAGCTATTTAAACACGTTACCAGTCAAATTTTAAGTAAAGCAAATGGTTTTCCTAAGATTGAATTTACTCTTTTTCATATGCTGGAAAGTTTGGGGCAAAACAATCACTTTGAAATTTCACACCCTTGGCGTAGAAGTGCGTGGAATGTGTCATAAGGTACCGAGCCACTTGGGCAATTTGTAACCGTTTTTTCTTACAAATTGTTGATTTTTGTTTTGTAAAATGTTAGAGTACCACAGTAGTGATAGGGTCCCGTACCGCTGTATTTTGTTGTTTGCTACCAATGTTGGAACATGGCTGGTGAAATGAGCGATAAAGGCATAAATGAGAATGACGAAAGAGTCTTTCGTCATTCTCATTACTGCCTTTATCGCTCATTTCACCAGCCATGTTTCAACATTGGTAGCAAACAACAAAATCAGTGAATCAAAATTCAACCATCGCGCAACAATAATGACAATGTCACAACCTTTATTTGTTGCGACAAACAAACCCATGCGACATAAGTTTGTCCCAACTTGAAAATATTGGGATTAACATCGTACACCACGAGTTTAGAGATTTTTAAGCCTTGTATTGCGATTTTCGAACGGTAACTTCGAGTCGGTAAACACTGCAACTCTGGTGAAGCTCTATCATCAAACCGTTTCGACTTTGGGTTAGCAATAACACAAGTTTACAAAATAAAACGAAAGTCGTGAACTTCTGTCAACGACCAAAATTTTTGAAGCACAATTTAGTGCTGATTTCGAAACCGACCTTCAAAAAATTTAAAGTAGAACAGTTTTTGAGTTTTAGCTCAAAATCGAGTTTTGTAACTTTTCAAAATATGTAATTTACTAAAATTCAAATATATTGCGTTTTGTTCAACCAATTTTAAATCTTTTTCCATAAATTTAAAGCTGAATACAATACCATTCGATCATCTGAATACAGGTTTTGCGTCAGATTGATGAAATTCAAGATATTGGCGGTTTTTAGAGACGATCTTCTTAAATTTTAGCAAAATTCTTAAAATTTTTTGAAGAAATGTATTTTTTTTCAATAAGAAAAAAGCAACTTAAAAATTCTTTCTCGACGTTTATTTGATATATCATATGTAGGCGAGTTTCAGTAAAAATTTTAGCTCAATCGGAGCATTGATTACGGAGAATGAGATGTTTGAAGTGAGTGACTTTGCTTAAAAATAGAACAAAAATCGATTTCAAATCATCAACCTTGTATGGAAAGTCGAAAAAAATTCCGCTCTACTGTAATTTTTTTCCTTCGCGTTTTCGAACTCAGGGCATGATTCTACACCAAAAACGATCATCAGCTTACCGAGTTCAAAAATGCTGTAAACTAGTGTAATTGATTATTCACGAGTTAAAAAGTACGCAACAAATTCAGCTTCTGTTTTGTCTGCAACAAAAAATTTCGAGATCATGTCATTATCTGTTACCAGTAGGGATAAAGAGTAATCGTCGCACTTTCTTTGTTGCTTGTTTTGTGCCTCTTTTGTCTGACAATTCTCTTCACTGCGAAAGAGGGAGAAAATTAGGATGAACGGTCATTGCCTAAATTCGGTCACTTAGTACTAGGTGTCCGTGTGCATTGAGTTGTCCAAAAAATGTCTCACGAAACCTAATGCAAGCCTATCCATATACGTGAAAACAAAAGATGTTTACAAAGTTCTTACAGATAGATTAACACGGGAAATCTGAAAACAAACCACTACCACACAGGCATTTGGATTGGTCAATATGACGTGGTTTTTAATAGTGCAGTGGTTAAAAAGAACGAAGACCACCCCCCCTCCCCTTCTTTCTAGCAGGAGCTAGGTTTTTATGTTTGGGGATAGCACCGTTCAGGACCTCTCTTTTGTTGGACCTTTTAATATTTAATAGGTTCCTCCGTCCAGCACACAGGTCGGCCCGCGAAGCCGTAAGGCTTTCGCGCCTAACTCGTCAAGGAGTTTTGCCATCCGGCGAGATTTCCGACCGCACAGCTGGACAGGAGTCGCTGTGTCGGCCAACGAACCCACCATCAACAAGCAGCAGCGATATGTACCGGTACCAACGTTAGAAATAGGCCACACTTAACAAATTAACACAAATTTTATTACACAGAACAACACGCACACGACACAATTAGAATTTTAATAAATTATACAAGTAAAGTAAAGGATTTGTCTTAGTTTTTGTATCGCGAAATTTGCCCTTGATTACCCAGCAGCTAGCCGATCCTGGGATTGCCGGAGAGTCTCTTGTGTCTTGAGTCGGTCCGGCATTGTTATATTGTCGATTCGTTTCAAATTCCTGGTATTTTGGGCAGTTTTTCGCTATAACTCAGTAAATTCAAAACGAATTGACAAGACAACGGCTAGTTACTATACGCATCTGATCTCACTGCGTTCCAAAAATTGTGGTTTAAAATTGACTGAGTTATATGTCGTTCATTTGAAACAAAAATATACATATTTATTCAGTAAACTGGTAAAATGTTTAAAAACCAAAATTTGAATTATATGTTGAATTCTACAAAACCCATTGAGGGGCCTAGAGTTCTAGCTACAAGATCGAAGGAGATTTCCTCCTCCAAAAAATGTTAAGTTTCCCAAAAATTTCCACGAAATCCCGTTGAAAATGCCACGGAGGAAGGGGGTTTTCCCAGTCAAGAAAAAAAAAGGGTCACCAGCTAGCCTAGTGGTAACCCAACTAACATTTTCAGCGCTATAAGCTTCAGTCATTTGCTTTCTGTTGTGTAACCATCGAGTAAAAGCAGTCAACGCTGAATAAAAGGAAAGCTAGTCAAATATAAAGCATAAGCTAATACACGACTGCAAAACAAGCACTATCCAGCTACCAAACTCGGTTTTCAGAAATCCATTGCTTGTCACTGGGGCTGCCTTTACTCCACTCTATTCCAACTCCGGGAGATTTCCCGGAAGATGTGAAAACTTGAACACATCGAATAGCAGTCCCCACTAACAAAACAGCAGCTACTATACAGTACAATTCGTTATAATGACAAATCCCCAAACCAGCAGCGCTTTAAAGGCCGTTATGCGATTGCCAAAACGGCTAGAAGCTGTAATAAAGAAACTGTTGGTTTACCAACACGGCTTGTCGGATGTAAACATTATTGTCAAAACAAACTTCAAGCGGAATATATAGCTACTACACAAATTCTTTACAGCTATCCATCTCTGTGCTGTGAAATTATTTGGGTTGCTTTTATTGCATTTTAATTCAATGCCGGAAGATATGCAAATCGAGTAAGAGTCCCAGCCAATACAACAGCTGCTTTAATAAATACGTTTTGCAATGCGACATCATCGGGATCAGTGGATACGGAGATCGGGAATACGATTCCAAGTAGCGGCAAGTACTTTAATTATTCAATTTTAAAAGCTATAATTCCAGTTCCACATATATTGCGTCACGGTATCCATAACCTAATTATATTTAATCGATTAATTGGGGGATTCCGTATAACTATTATTTAACAACTGCGAAAAGGCTGAAAAAGCGCCTTCTCAAGATGTTATTCAGTTAGTGGTTACATAGGAGCCGAGAAAAGAGCTATGACTAGGTGGCATAGAAGCTGATCGCACAACATGTACAAGTGAATTAAGTTCGCCAGATTCATTGGTATAGGGCTTGCATACATAGAAGCTTCTGTCCATATGACAACACAGTAACTCAGCATCAAGCCGTATTGAGGACGCTTTGTTGACGTTTACATTCACAATAAATGTTAGTTGGGGAGCTGACGACGACGCGACGGAAAGGCCATTGTTAACAGAAGTGATGCAAGAATTCCAATGTTCAACTGAGAATCAATTAGGTCGAACTACGATAATACAGCAGGAAGTTATCCTGCACGATGAGGTGAAACCGAGAAGACAACCGTTTGTATCGTTGTTGTTCCTTCCATTCAAGCTGAGATGAAAATGAATAAGCTTGATGCAATCGAGGAATGCTCGAGTGAGTGGACGAATTCCTTGGGTGGTCCCATTTCGGAAATCGAATGAGAAGAATGAAGTATGAGCGTATATTTCGACGAGATGCATCAATGCAATTACCTAGAAGGATTCGTATCCCGTGAGAGACAATGTAGGGTATTTTCATCGTCTGAAAAGCGCGAAGTATTTTTCGGTGATCGAATGTCTATTTTCAGATCCCGCTCAAAGAGAAATGTCGGGATTTGACCGCATTCAAAACGTCAAAGGGATTGTACAGGTTCAAGGTCTGTCTATTCGGCCTTACGAACGCACCTTTTACCAACGGCCCTTGGCCGCTACAACCTTTGGGAATCCCTGAAGCCCCAGAAGCCTCTTAAAGACCTATAGAGCGCTCCAAAAACCCCCTGAAAACCCCTGGAATATTTTTGAAAGTCTCTGGAACATTCCTGGAAACCATTGGAACACCCATGGGACCCCCTTAACCTTCTAGAACACCTCTGAAACACCTCTGAAACTCCTGGATCGCTCATGAAACCCCATGTAGCGCCCCTGGGACTTCCTTAGTCCTCTGAATCCCTTTGGAACATCCTTGGCACGCGCGATTAGGAGAAGTGAAAAAAGGCTGTCATTCTTAGCACGGTAATAATAGCCTCGGTTATGCCAGTGTTCAACAATTGGATCATCGATGTATAATGAAAGTATGATTGTGTTTAATGAAATAACAATGAAAATGTTATTTCATACAATGTCAATGTGTTAAATGCATCCTTCCAGCTCTTGTAACTGTAGTGTGACTTTGATTTTCAATCAAATTTTCTAAGGTGAAGATATGACAAAGCCACACCTCAAAATTTTAACCCTCGAGCGATCGCGCTGTTGTATTTTGTACAACACGTTGAAAAAATCTCGCTTTTTGTACTCAGCATTAGTGTGGTGCTGACGCAGGTAGTCAACCGCGCGAGTTTATTTATTTATTTGATCTACATCAACAGGCTTACTAGAGCCCCAATGATGGTTTAAAAATAATAATAATAATAGTTACGGAAGGTTAAGAGCACAAATCTGGAGAACCGATTGTCGGTTTGCGCTGAAAAGTTGATCGTTTGGTCAGCCGCCGGTGGTGATCAATCTATCAATTTTTCAGCGCAAACCGACATTCGGTTCTTCAGATTTGTGCTTTTGAAATTTCGAGGAGTGGCTTCGTCTTTCGTCTAGTTTGTCCAATTTGTCCCATTCTTACACAGAAATGGCTAGAATCGTTTTGAACCCAGAACCTTCTGCATATGAACCAGGAGCGGTAGCCACTAGACCACCAAACTCGTCGTGTTTAAATTTTAATATTTTTTTATACTTCACGCCAAAAAAGAAGAGTAAATTGGTCTTTTGGTACATGCAGAGCCGTAGCGTGGGGTTGGCCAGGTTGGCCCCCGCCAAGGGCGTCAACCTCAGAGGGGCGCCGAAAAGGCCTAAGGCTAGAAGGAAACTGGATGATGCTAATGATAATTATTATGTTTTAAAAAACACTTAACCAGATGATGCTTATGTTTTCTGGAATGTTATCAAGATTTCACTATTTATTATATTTGAGATTGATAATTGTTTAATTTTTCAGTATTCTCAAAAAATAAGATTCCTCTAGTTTATTCTGAGCATTTACCATGATATTAGTAGGGAGTTTATCTATCTACTATTTTATTTTGAGAAACCATTTTCAAAATTCAAGCTTCTTTTTAAAAATTCCTAAACATTCTCACTGGGGATGTTTTGAGATTACTTCCGAGGATTTTCTTCGACAATTCTTCATACTTCTATCTCTCAATATTTCTATTTTACATTTTTTGCTGGAAAATCTTAAATAAGGTTCTTTAGAAATTTTCAAAAAACCTTCCTACAGAAGATTCCTGCAAAAATATCTATAAGGATAACTTCGAAACCCATCAGTAATTTCTATAGAAAATCCTGCAGATTCCAGATTTCTTTAGTAAATAATTTGACCAAATATTCTTTCAGAAAGTGTTCTTAAGATTCTTTTAGAAAGAAAAAAAAAACGATGATATTAGAGCTTGGAAAATATTCAGAAATTGCTCCATGTTTACTAGAGATCCATACATTTCTGCTAGGATTTCTATAGAAAACATTCTCTGGGATTTCTTCATAAAATTTTCTACGGATTTTTTTTAGAAAATCCTCAAGAGATTCTTTAAGAAACTTTTACAGGGATTCCTTCAAAAAATTCAGCAGTCTTTCATAAATTCTTCCAGGGGTTCTTCACAAATTCCTTCATGTATTACTTCACAAATTACTACCGAAATTCCTGTAAGAATTATTACATGAATTCCATTGGAAATTCTTGCTGAAATGTCTCCTGGATTTTCATATGAACCGGATATTCCAGCAGAATTCCTTCAGAGATTCCTGCATAATTTTGTTCAGTAATTCCAGCAGGAGTTCTTTCACAGATTCCAACAAAAACTCATATAGAAATTTCTTCGGGAATACCTTGAGAGCAGAACCAGCTGTATAGCAATTTCTTAAGCTAAACCTTGCTTAAGAGTGGTATATTGCACCCTAAAAATGTTTGATGGATTATCCAGTCTATAGCTTGTCTAATGATTACCGAAAAGTTTCTCACAGATCTTCTGGGAAATATTGTCATTAAATTTCAGAAGAAACCTCTGGTTAAGTAATTGGAAAATTCTGGTAAAACCAATTGAGCTAATTGCCGAAAATTTGTAAAATAAATCGTATGAGTTTTCCTGAAAACCCCTAAAAATCAATTGAGTATATTTTTTAAATAATATTCAGTAGAACAAAAAAAAAACAGAAAAGAAAAAAATCTGTAAGATAACTTGAAGAAATGTATTCATCATTTATGTCATTTCTTATTATTGTGTTGGTCTTAGTGAAATTCTCGGCCTTATATTCGTACAAGAGAAATATATTTTGGAAAATATTTGGGTAACATCCATTGAACTCCAAAAAAAAACACGTACCGTAAGAAAAAAAAATCGAGGGACAATTTGTTTTTTTTTTCGAAACTCCAAAACCCAACCTTTAAAAATTTTGGAAAAAAATTAATAACTACAACCTTTAAAAAAAATATAATCACCAATTTTCGTGGGGCGCCAATCTGTATGCTTGCCAAGGGCGCCATGGGACTACGCTACGGCTCTGGGTACATGCATCTAGCTTGACATCGTTATGCATGGAAATTTCTCACAAGGCGATAATATCAGTCAAAGATGTTGCACTTCAAACTGCAATAGCAACGCACTTTGCACATTAGTCCTAGCACCAGTTCGAAGTCACGCCGTCGTTGGGAAATCGGTTAATCTACTACCACCTTTCACGGAAGCTGCTTCGGAAACCTCTTCAAACCAGATCAGGTCCCCGCCTCAACCGGACTAGCTAGGTAATGATTGCAGTGGCAATTATATGCGTACGAGTACAGGTATTCTTCGATATAACGTACCCTCGATATAGCAAATTCGATATAACGTACATTTTGCTTCGATATAACGTACAACATTGAAAATTTTAATTTTTCCCAGGAATAACCCTCAGATAAGCTAAGAAACCACTCAAATCAATGTTTTCTTGCAGTATTAACCTTGTATCCTCTAATTAGCGCAAATTGGGGAAAAAAATAGTGTACGTTATATCGAAGCACAAAAAACGAAATTACTTTTTCGTGAAAACTCATGTTTTTCATTATTGGTTTTGTGAATTTCACCGAAATCATTATTAGGGGTTAATTTCACGTCGAAATCATCATTATTAGCATAAAAAATATTATTTTTTTCTCTGCTTCGATATAACGTACACTTCGATATAACGTACAAAGAGAAAACTTTTTTGTACGTTATATCGAAGAGTACCTGTACTACTTGTCAAGAAGCAGTGCACTAGGTGCCGTAGGTTGTTGCAGTGCTCAGCTCAGTTGCGCGTAAACCCAATTGAATGGACATGGTAATCATGCTTAAGGAGAGATTTCAGATTGTAATGTGTATTTGCTTGCTGCGGCTTACTTCGGCTTAGGTTAGTAATTGCTTCCGTACGTCGTTGGTTGCGCTTAAGATTGTCGCACTGTGCCAGTTGAGTAGTATAAGTCGATAATTACGTTGATTGAGTTTACGCAACGCTTAGTGAGTTTAATATTAGGGTATTTTAACTTGTTGGCTATCTCTTTCGACATTTTATCTGAGAAGCGAGCAATGTGCATTT
>NC_085136.1:334913839-335049979 GCF_035046485.1 Aedes albopictus | reverse complement strand
CATCCGGAAACAGTTTCTGAGAGACTCCCGGAGGGAGGTCAAGGTGGAATCACATAAGGAATTCGCAAAAGAATCCCGTTAGAAATTCGGATGTACAGAAGAAGTGATTGAAGGAATCTCGGAAGGAGTTGACGAAAGAATCCCAGCTGAAGATCCCGTCTGAATCCTGGAAGAAGTTCCTTGAGGAATTGTGGAATCTGGAGGAATCTCATAAGCAGTTTCTGGAGGAATGGGAGAAAAAAAAATCGTCAAGGAATCTCGGAAAGACTTATTGAACCAATCCCGAAAGTAGTTCCTGCAAGAAATCTGGAAGAAGTTCTTAAAAAATTATCGGGAAAAGTTTTTTGAGGATGCCCTGAAGGAGTTCCCAGAGGACTTCTGGAAGTAATATCCAAGGGAATCCCGGAAGTAGCTTCTAGAGAAATTCATGAAGGAATTCCTGGAGGAATTCATAAAAAAGTTCCAAGAGGAATCCTGCATGAAGTTCCTGATAAAAATATTCAGCACCAGTTTCTGAAAGACTCCCGGAAGGAGGTCTAGGAAGAATCCCGGAAGCAGTTCGCGAAAGAATCCCGTTAGAAGTTCCTGTAGGTGGATTTCTGGAGCAGTAGATGCTTCTCCATGGATGATGTTCGGAAGAACTTCTTGGAGAAATCTCGGAAAGAATTTCCGGAGGAATCCCGGAAGGAGTTGCCGAATGAATCCTGGAAGGAGTTTCTGGAGGAATTACGGACGAGGTTCTTGGAGGAATCTAGTAAGAAGTGTCTGGTGCAAATCCCGTAAGTAGTTCCTGAAAGAATCCCCGAAGAAGTTCCTGGAGTGATCCAGGTTCTTGGAAAAGCTCGGAAGCAGTTTTTTTTGAGGATGCCCTGGAGGAGTTTCCAGAGGGCTTTCGAAAGGAATTCTCAAACGAATCCCGGAAGGAGCTTCTTCTAGAGGAATTAAGGAAGGAGTTTTTGAATTAGGAGAAGTCCAGGAAGCAGAACCTGAAAGAATCCCATTAGGAATACTCAGAGGAATTCTTGAAGCAATCCCGAATGTAGATCTGAAACAATCTTGGAAGATTTTCTGGTGGAATCCCGGAAGAAGCTTATGAAGATTATCGGAAGCATTTTCTAGATTGACCTTAGAATTCTTAAAGAAATTCCAGAAGAAATCTCTGAAGTAACTTCTGGAGGAAACTCGGATGGAATTCCTGTAGGAGTTTTGGAACGAGTTCCTGAAGGTTCTGGAATTCTGGAAATTTCTGAAGCAATTCAGAGCAGAACATCTGGAGGAATCCCGGAAGAAATATCTGGAGGAATCGTCATTATGATAGGAGACATTCCTGTGAACTTTGTAAGGAAATACTGGAGGGGTTCAATAAACATTTTGTTGAGGTATTCTTGTGGAACCCTCGGAATAATCTTGGAAGGATTGTTACGTAAAACTCATCGAAAACGTTTGGTTGTGCTTCCGGGAACTCATGATATTTCCAGAAGTTTGCCCAGGATTCCATTCGAAGCTACCTCTAGAACTCTTCCAGGAGTTTTTTCTGAGATTCTTAAAGAAGATTCATCTGAAATTTCTTCAGCAACGTAAGTAGTTTCTGAAAGAATTCCCGAAGAAGTTCCTGGAGTGATCCAGGAAGATGTTCTTGGAAAATTATCGGAAGCAGTTTTTCTTGAGGATGCCCTGGAGGAGGAGGAGTTCTTGAATTGAGAGAATTCCAGGAAGCACAGATCCTGGAGGAATCCCGGAAGGAATTCTCGAAACAATCTCGAAAGTAGGTCTCCAGAAACCCCGAAAGAAGTTCTTATAGGAATACCGGAAGAAGCTTTTTGTTGGAGGATTCTCGGAAGATTTTTTTAGAATAATCTCAAAATTTCTGAAAAAAATCCTGAAAAAAATCTCAGAAGGAACTCCTGGAGGAAACTCGGATGGAATTCCCGGAGGAGTCCTGAAGGAACGCTGGAAGGATTCCCGGCTGGAGTTTTGAAAGGAGCTCCTGAAGGAATTCCGGGATTAATTCTTGAAGTAATACAGGAAAAAGCTTCTGGAGGAATCCCGGAAGAAATATCTGGAGGAATTGTGGTTTATTTTGGAGGGAAATTCCATTGAGAATTCAGTTGCCATAATGCTAGGAGACATTCCGGTGAACTTCGTAAGGGAATACTGGAGGGGTTAAACAAACATGTTGATGAGGTATTCTAGAGGAACTCCCGCAATAATCTTGGAATGATTTTTTTATTCCAAATTCCACCTAAAACCTCATCGAAATCGTTTGGTTATGCTTCCGGATAACTCGAGAATTTTTTCCAGAGGTTTATCCAGGATTCCATTAGAAACTCCCTCTGGAAGTCTTCCAGTAGGTAATTCTGAGATTCTTTAAGAGGATCATCTATTTAGGATTCCTCCTGGAGTCCTTTCAGGTATTTCTCCAGGAACTTCTTCATGGAACTCTCCACTAGCTCCGGGAATCTTCCAGGAATTTTATCTGAGATTCCTGCATGAATTTCGTGAAGGTTCCTCCAGAAACTTCTTCCAGGATTTCCTTCTGAAATCTTTATGAAAGTTTCTTCTTTTTCCGGAATTTCCAGATAGAACTGTTGGCATGATTAGTGGAGGAAACTCATAAGGAACTCCTGAACGATTCGTTATAAACCTGCTGGATGAATTCTCAAAGAAATCCTGTAGGAATTCCATGAAAACAACATCTGAGAGAATTCCAGAATCAGCTTCCGGAGGAATTCCAGAAGAATGCAGAAGGAACTCGTGGAAGAATTGAGAGATGAGTTTCTGAAGGAACCCCTGAACGAGTTCCTGGAAGAATCCCGAAGGAAAAATTCCTGGAAGAAGTCCGGACGAAGTTCTTGGAAGAAAACACAGAAGATGTTCTGGGATTAATCCCAAAACAAATTCTTGGAGAAATCCCAGCAGGAACGCGTCGATGAATCCATGAAGGAATAAAAAAAACTACTGTAGAAATACCAGAAGGAGCTCCTGGATGAATCTCAGAAGGAGTTTCTGGAGAAGTCACTAAAGGAATTCATGTAAGAATTTCAGGAAGAATCCCAGAAAAACTTCCAAATCGAATTCCACGAAAAACTCCTGAAAAATTCCATACGAAACATCAGGAATAATTTCGGATGCAACCTCAGAAGAAAAACTTGCAAGAAATCCTGAGAGAAACTCATGGAGAGATCCCACATGGAACTCTAGGAAAAATCACAGCAATAGCTCCTAGGGGAATCTCAAAAGTAGGAATCCTCAACAAGAGGAATCCTCAAAACGAAAAATTCTTAAAAGGAAACCTCCCAGAAAAAAGTCCTTAAGAAATTCTGAAGAAACTTCTCGAGGAATTCCAGAAGGAACTGCTGAAGGAGTTTCATAAAGAACTCTTGGAGCAAACTCAGAAGGCACTCTGAGAGGAATTCTTAAAAAGTTTAATTCCGAAAGAAACTTCCTCGGAAATCACAGTAGGATTTCTTCCTTGACGAATTCCAGGTTTTCTCCAGGATTTTCTTCTGAGAAACTTCTACTGAGTTCAGAGAGAGTTCATTCTGAAATGTCTTCCAAGATTTCCCTAGAAGAAATACCAGAAGGAGCTCCTGGGTGAATCTGAGAAAGAACTCCTTGAGGAATCACTGAAGCAATTTTGGAAAGAATCAAGAAGGAGTTCCTGGAGGAATCTTGGAAGGAATCCTTATAGGAAACCCTGGAGGAAGCCCGAAAAAACTCATGGACAAATCCCAGTAGCCTCGAGGAACTCCAGGAAGAATCACAGAAGAGCTCCTGGAGGAATCTTAGAAGCAGGAATCCTCAAAAGGAACAATCCTTGTGAGGAAGATTCCCAGAAGTAGCTCCTCAAGAAATCCCGAAGAAACTCCTCTGGAAATTCCAGAAGGAAGTTCTAGAGGCATCATAGAAGGAGCTCCTGTAGGAATCTCAGAAAAAAACTCTTAGAGGAATTGTAAGACTAGGTTAATTCAAAAAGAAACTTCCTTAGACATCCTTAGAAGATCTTTTTCTTGAGAAATTCCAGGTTTTCTGCAGGTTATTCTTCTGAAATTTCATCAGGAGCTTCTTCTGAAATTTCTTCCGAGATTTTAAGATACATCCAGGAACTTCTGCCAAGAGTTTCTTCTTGTAATTCCTCTGGTAATTTCTTCCTGGATTCTTCTAGGTATTTCTTCTTTAATTTTCCCAGAAGTTCCTTCTGGAATTCCTCAATTTGAAGATCCGTTTTTTGAGAATCTGAGGATTCCTCCAGGAATTCACGGATTTTTTTCTGTATAGTTAGCTAAAAATTACAAATTAAGGTTACAGCTTAGACGATTTTGGGAAAGAAATCTTTAGCATGCAATTTCTATATTTCTATATACTTTCTCTCTCTCCTCTCATAGCCATCGCTAGAACAGAAACGGGTTGAAAAAGCCGTTCCCTTCCCTTTCAACTCTCACAGCACAGCGTCAATCCAGCAGCTAACGCCTATGAGTTATACAATCAAGCGAACTGTGCCCCATTATCTTCAGAGTAATAAACACACTAATCCTTACGCTGGCATCCACGCACCAATGTGTGAACCCTCTGGCGGCCATACCCCACCAACACTCCGACATCCGCTAGAATTTGTGCGGACGCAGATTTTTGGTATATTTGGTATATTTGGTCTGCTGTGGATACAATTGGTTCATTACTTCCTTCCTCTTTCCCACATTCACCTGCAACCTGACGTGACAGGCGCCATTAACGCCTAAATATAGAAGATTATCAACACTCACACACTGAAGATGCCGCATAGTCCCCGGCAGATATCTCATGGGTATCTTGTGTGAGTGTTTAAGGGCGGTGGTCAATCAAGCTCAATCTCAAGAAACTTTTAGCATGTAAGCCAAGACCCTCGTCCATAGTTGTTAGGACTTTCGAGAATTCTGGCATTGGCCTGGAGATACCTGTAGTCATGGTAAGGCTACTGTGTCTGATGTTGTCCAAGATCAAACGATCAAAACGATCAATTCTGACTATACATGTCAATGGTTGCTCCTCCGTGATTGATCTGAAATGGTACCAATTGCACTGAGATCCAACTGAATAAGCGGCTGGGACATTCCACTTATTCTCAAAGTGCAATTTTAGCAGCTCATGCATATTTGATCAATAACGGCGCCGGCCAAGTCCTTATAGTCAGCTGGGAAGGGAAAGGAATGTTACAGTGTACTGGTTGTTGCTACTAGAGACCGAGAGCACTCTGCGTCCCCACAACCCGCACGGACTGGGGTATTTGTTGTTAGACGGAAAGGATGGGAGATCTGGGAGTCACCGTTGGGTCAGTGATGCGATCCATGGATAGGGGTTATTTATAGTGTTCGTGATAGATTGTGTGGTGAATAAGGTGAATAAGGTCAAGCGGCACAGCACGCTTTGGTTACATAACTTATAGGCGTTATATATACACTGTGCTGTGAGTGGAAGTTGGAAGGGAGGGAAACGACTTTTTTCCAATTCGTTTCTGGTTCTAGCGATGGCTATGAACATATGAATATACATGAGTTGTATATGTAGAGAAGAGAGAGCGAGAGAAAGTGGATAGAAAGATACAGAGTAGGATGAAAAGGACGAGCCAGGGATTGAACCCTTGACCTTCTGCATACGAATCAGAAGCGGTAGCCACTAGACCACCAAGCCCGTCAACAGTGTCTGATGTTGCCCAAGAGTACAAAAACGATGGCCTACTGTGACTATGGAGCCTTCTCATGTTCATCAGCTTCGCTCACGTTACAACTGAGGTCACTCGATCGATCGCAGCAACCCAGAGCATCAATCCAAGTGACAAATGACACCCCAATCGATAAGTAACACTCGGGCAGAGCCAGGACACACGATCTATTTACAAACTAATGGGTTTCTAATTGAATGGCGGCACTTGCCATCAAGGGCAATTCATATCGCTGCTGCAAGCAGCCCCTCGCCCGGTTCAAATTCGGAACGGCCTGCTGCGTGCGACGGAGAAGTGGGATGTTATCCGGTGGCTCGGAGTTTTTGTTCCACCGCATCTGCTTTCACAGTAATGAGCAATCAAGCACCGAAACGGAAAATTGACGATGATAATGATGACAGCAATTTGCCCCGTCCCTCCCCAGCAGCCTACTGTGACTCTGTTGTCAGGCAGAAAGATTGTTAGGGTTTCGACACATGATGTACAAATGGAAATAGTCTAACTAGGTACCTAGTAGGCCATGGTTCGTCGTGGGGTGATGGAAGCCCAAAAAACCGACACTGTCGCTACATTGCGTTGCGGGAATGAGGGATGTCCCTCCAATCAATTTTCGGTCGACGACATACACGTAGACTGTAGAGTGATTGAGACCTTCAGCAGCTTCTTGTTGGTTGAGGTGAGGTAATTAGAGAGAGGCGTGAGGAAGCAACGGAACTGCGAGCGAAGGTGACAGCGCGCGGACCTAAGGCCTCGCGCCACCATTAGTGTCACTCCGTGTACATTACCATATTTTGTTTTCGTAACGTGTAGGTCTACAGAAAAAAAAAGCCGTATCAGCGAAAAAACCACGGCCTGCTTGTTCGCCTCCACCAACCAAACCTACCAACAAAGCAGCACACACGAAGGTACAAACGAACGAACGCAACGTCGACCGCGACGCTCGATGATAGGCAGTTCCCGTATATTTTAAAAGAATGCATATGTGAGCGCGCATTCGGCTATGAACTCCGGTGTTTTCTTTTCGGTTTACGACCCGGACCCGGGGCCCCGCCGGCGAGCAGACGTGCGAACATTAAACTGTCCATATAAATATGGTTCTCTTGGCCCTGGGCCTTCCTTCTCCATACGCCCCACAGTCCATATAGCCCATAGCCGACCCGTACTGTGCAACTCAGCAACTATTTATGTGATATTTTGTTGGAAACACACAAAAATGCATACCTACGCCAGCTCTTCTAACTTCGACCCAACAACCCAACTCCAACATGGCAGGCCATGAATAATGTGTCGCGTCGCTGCCGTTGCCGCAGCGCAGCACAGCTTACTGCGACCGACTTGTCCGCGCGCGCGCGTTGCTTCTCCTCAATTTGTCGTTAATTTGATGAATGTGGAAACATGCAATTTGTGGAAAATTACGCCTGCGCACACCCGCTGAATTGATATGCGCTGCGTGCATTGTGCGGCGAAACAATAAAAATTGATACAGAATAAAAATTCTTGCGAAACAGATATAGGAGGTATGCGGCGACGGTGGCGCCGCCTATTGCGTTAAAGCTGTTTCCTCGACTGGAGCGCAGTGCGCTTCCACAACTTGTGCTTTGTCATACCTAGACATTTTTGCGGTCAGTGCATCGAATCATCCGACAACGCGCTTGCTTAGAACCGAAGCTGACAGGGACAATCGCTGCCGTTTGTGTACAAAGCTACCTACATCGCTTTTTTTACCTACTGTAAATGTAAGCTTATATAATTGAGCGCTGCTGCTGCTGCCGCAGCAAAAATGCATGCTAATTTAATTTGTCTGTCATTTTTGCTGGTTCATGTTTTAAGTGTTGCGGTTTCTGAGGTGCCGCTAGTATGCAGTCTTCCCTGCATTCTTGGTACCGGCGATCGAACAAAGTGTTTCATTTTTATGTGCAATTTTGTTGGCTATTCGTGATTGAACACGGAAGATATAGAAGTGGGATATGCCCTTCTGAAGATTGCACGGATCAAGGTATCGAAGTTACTCTGCGTAGTTTCTCTGAATATGTGTAGGGTAACCTGACGTAATGTGCATCGTCGGATGCTTTTGGGGTGTCTAGACGCTTACAAAAATAAAATTCTCTGACAACGTTATTTTCTGATAAGAGCCTGCAGACGCATAAACGGGTTGTCGAGGGCGAGCGATTGTATAATCACTATCTGCCCGCCACATATTGAACAGCATCCTGACGTGGCGGCATCATTGAAATACTTTCTGTATTTCTTGTAAACCCACTCTCTATTGTTTGGTAATGGTTGGAAGCCAGACAAAACGAAACCAGCTTCAAGTAGCTGTTTCGCCCTTTTGACATGTTGGCCTAAACATTATCAACCGGCAACGTGCAACAATGTACCTCCTTATTGTATTGTAAAGTTCTGACACACATCAAAATGGCAATTCCGCGATGAACGCAGACAGAAACGTGATTCGTGTGATCTGACCTTACCGCGTGCGAACCGTCTTCGACATCGGCGTCATGTGTCAGAGTCGTAAAAATAGCCATCACAGGAGGCGTGCTTTGTGAGTAAGTCAGTCGCACAAGTCAATTGTCACCTCGCGCAAATACATATCAGCAAATCCATCGTGGATGCATTAAAGATTGAAATATACACGCTAAAAACCCCCTTTGCAGATCGAAAAAAGCTCAGACAAGGAATCGTTCAGAAAATAAGCAAGCGTTCCAGTTCTTTCGATCGCAGTACGGAGCTTCGAAGAATCGTCGCATCACATGGATCGTCTGGTAGTTTGGTGTATAACTGAGTAGGTCATGACGTTGGTGAAAATCATTATCATTCGATCTGTCAAGTTGGAAAGGAGAGTACAACATTGGCTACGAGAAGAACCCGGGTAGAGGTGAATGGCAAACCAAAAACAAAAGAATAACAAATTTTATTGTCATATCTTATTTTGTCATTCATGAGTTCTTCATGAAGAGCTTAAAACAACATGTGAATAGCATAATATGATATCATATCAAAATATTCCATTCGCTTGTCATTTTAAAATTTGGAAGAATAACTACTGAATGTCTTATTTTGCTATCATAACAAATTTTGCAATTGGTGAGATATTGTTGACCTTTTGCGAGTTTGATGAACTCGCGGTTTTGGCACTTATCAAGAACAACATAATGACAAAATTTGAATTTTGGTTATTCTAATGGTAAATTTTGATATTTGTTTGCAATTACTTTCCATCCAAAAAACTTATAAGTTTTCATTTTGATATTGGAATAAACAACTTACCCTTCTTTTGGATGACAAGGGAATAACTAATTTTGATATTGTTCTATTTTCAATAACTCAATAATGGTATATTTTGCAATTCTCTATCTTATTTTTTTTTGTTCTTGGTTTGCCATTGTAATGTCAAAATTTAACATTCTTTAGTTATTTTATCGAACAATGTCAGTTATTATTTTTGCCCTTTTGTCACTTATTTCAAACAAACCAATGACAAATTTTACCATTCAGTAATTCTTTTTGAATGGTAAAACTTGCAATTGTTTTGTTATTCTTTTCTGCCCGGGAACCCATTGCAACGCGAGGAAGTAAGAAGAGCGGGTAGACTTCTAGCAAAAAGGAACTGGGGCTCCAGAATTGATTATGGACGAAGGAATCCACTACAATTTGGTCAATTAGGAAGCGAAGAGACGTCAAATCCCTAGAAGGACAACTACAAAAGGGACAGCTCTGCAATTCATGGAAAAGGCATTTGTCGCCAAATACAATGCAATAATGGAGATTCTAGGTAAACAGCGGACGGATAGCATCTGATCGCATCAGACAACATGAAGGAAATCGGCAAATCTTACCTCGTAAGAGGGAGATGCCTCAGCGGCGGATGAAAATCTAGCCGGAACAGGCAATAATGTCTCGCCTTAGAAAAGGGAGACGCCAAAGCAGCAGATGAAAATCTACCCGGAGCTGCCAACAGTGTCTAGCCTCAGAGAAAAGAGACGCCAAAGCAGTAGATGAAAATCTGGCCGGGCCTAGCAATAATGTCTCGTCTCTGAGAAGGGAGACGCCAAAGCGGCAATGAAAATCTGGTCGGAGCTGGTAATAATGTCTTGCCTCAGAGAAAGGGAGACGCTAAAGCGGCAGATCAAAATGTAGCCGAAGCTGGCAGTAATGTCTCGCCTCATAGAAGGGAGATGCCAAAGCGGCAGATCAAAATCTGGCCGGAGCTGACAGTAATGTCTTGCCTCAGAGAAAAGATACGCCAAAGCGGCAGATCAAAAACTGACAATAGTGTCCCGCCACAGAGAAAGGAGACGCCAAAGCGGCAGATGAAAATCTGGCAGTGGCTGGCAATGATGTCTCGCTTCAAAGAAGGGAGACGTCAAAGCGGCAGATCAAAGTCTGGCCTGAGTTGGCAATAATGTCTTGCCACGGAGAAGGGAGACGCCAAAGCGGCAGATCCGAATCTGCTCGGAGCTTACAGTAATGTCTCGCCTCAGAGAAGAGAGACGCCAAAGCGCCAGATCAAAATCTGGCCGGAGCTGGAAATAATGTCTCGCCTCAGAGAAAGGAGACGCCGAAGTGGCAGATCAAAATCTGGCCGGAGCTGACAGTAATGTCTTGCTTCAGAGAAGGGAGACGCCAAAGCGGCAAACCAAAATTTGGCAATAGTGGCTCGTCTCAGAGAAAAGAGACGCCAAAGCAGTAGATGAAAATCTGGCCGGAGCTGGTAGTGATGTCTCGCCTCAGAGAAAGACACATAACCAGCAGATAAAAATCTAGCCAGAGCTGGCAATAGTGTCTCGCCTTAGAGAAGGGAGACGCCAAATCGGCAGGGATTTCATCCGACAGTTCTTCCAAAATTGCTCATGAAGTTTCTTCCAGAATTCTATAATTCTGTGCGGTCATCCAGACACGCTGTGTACAAGGGTGCGGTCATCCGAAAGCGCTATGGATAAGGGTGCGGTCACTTGGACGCGATATGGACTAGCGTGCGGTCATCCCGATGCGCTGTAGACTAAAGTGCGGTCATCCAGACGTGTTGTGGACAAGGGTGCGGACATCCGGACACGCTGGCGACAGTGACAAGACGCGAACCTGGAATCTTCGGAGCGATATGATAATGTGGATTGACTATCACACAAAAATCATCTTTTCAAGATTGTCATAAATACATCAAAACCTTATTTTTTCTATACAAGCAGAAAAAAAACGATTATTCAGAAGTTCGCATGGGGCCAAAGCTTCAACTAATAATGCAACCAGAGATTACTCAAACATCGATGTGAGCGATCAAATGTTTGAAGTGTACTCTAAAATCTGGCAGTTTATTATTATCAAGTTCTAAAGTTCAAAACCAAAATCAAAATGTCTCAATGTTGATTTATACAAGTTACTATGGTTCGAACGCATAAAGCTATCCTTCAAAGATAGCACCAAAGGTTGCTCAGGCTAACTGGTATGAACTAACGCAGTAGGCTACTTTTCTGCATTTGAGTTAGGATTCCTACTGGAGCTTTTTAGGTTTTCTCCAGAAGTTCTTTCATGAACTCCTTCACAAATTTCTTTCGTGATTCTTACAGGTGTTCTTTCTGGGATTCCTGACGGAGGTACTCTTCAGATTTTTCCCGGAATTATTTCTGGGATTCATCTAGGAAATCTTTCCGGGACTCCTCCAGAAATAACTTTCACGATTCCTTCAGAAGCTCCTGCCATAGTTCCTTCGCGGATAGTTCCAGGATTATTTTTCTAAAATTACACCAGGGATTCTTCTTGGTTCTATCCAGTAATTTGACCCTACAGTTCTTCCAAAATTCCTCATAAAGTTTCTTCCAGAGTTCTACCAGAAGTTCTTTCCGGGATTCCTTCATGAATTCTTTCTGGGGTTTCACCTGGAATTCCGTCTGGAATTTATGCAGATCCTTTTGGAATTACTCCGTAAGTCCATTCTGGAATCCTTACAATTTGTTTTATTGTTCCAGTAGTTTATTGCGGAAATATTCCAGGAATTCCGTTTGAGATTCTTCCATGAGTTCGTTTTAAAATTCCGACACGACTTCCTACTAGAGAATTCACAGAAGGAATTCCTAGATGAATTAAGGAAAGAGTTTCTGGAGGAATCTAAAATAGGCGATTCCAGGAGGAAACTTTTGGAAAAACCTAAAAAGGAATTCCTAGACGAAGCTTAGAAAAAATTTCTGAAGAAATCTCAGTTGGAACTCCCGGAGGAGTTTTGGATGGAATTTTCTAGAAGAATCTCGGAAGAAACTTCTGAAGGATCCTGGAAGAAATCCCAGTTTGAATTTCTGGAGACACGTCAAAAGGAACTCCTGCTTGAATCTCAGAGGAAAACCCTCGGGGAAATTCTGATAGAATTCCTGGAGGAACCCATAAAGGAACTCCTAGAAGAAGATTCTGGAGGAATCACTGAAGAAATTTTGGGAGTGTTTTCTGGAAAATCACAGAAGGAACTTCTGCAGGAATCTTATCAAAAACTCCTGGATGAATCAGGTATAACATCTGGAGGAATCTGAGAAAGAACTTCTGAATAAACCCCAGAAGGAACTCTTAGGTCAGAAAATCTCGGAGGAATCCCAGAAGGAATTCATGGAAGAATCCAAGAGGGAACTTCTGATGGGTTCCCACATAATCTCAGGCCCGGAAGAAGGATTGTAATGGTCCGAGCCGGAGGGGATGTGGGGATCTCTCGGAGCTACAAAAGCGATGAGCAAAATACGTCTTATTTGTTGTCGAACAGTACTTGAGCATTGTGACAAATAAAGCAACCACAAAACGGTTTTTGTGAGGGACCGAGGCCATGGACTCCTAGGATCTTCCCTACACTCGGCCCTGCATAAACCCTTCGAAGAATTAAAAGCTTTGTGAGAAATCCCAGAAGAACCTTCTGGAGAATTCTGACAAAAAATCTGGCAAAATCGCCGAAGGATTTTCTGGGGCAATCGCGCAGTAGTAATTTCTGAATATACTCCGGAAGGAGTCCCTGAAGGACACTCCGGAAAAAGTTCTTGGAATAGTTCGGAAAGAAGTTTTGGAGGATTCCCTAGACGGACCTCAGAATTCTTAAAGAAATTCCTGGAGAAATCTTAGAAGGAACTCATGGAGGAATCTCGCATTGAATTATTGAAGGAGCTGATTTATCGACTTACTGGTGGCACCCCTTCAGGAGCTCTTTCTGGAATTCCACAAGAATTTCATCCAAAATTCCTCCTGGAATTCCTTCTACGGTTTCTCTACAAACGCGTAAATTTCTTCTGCGATTCCCAAACAGATTCCATTTGTAATTCCTCCAGGAAGTCTTTCCGGAATTCCTCCCGATATTCCGTCCGGAATTTCTTCAGGAATTTCTCTCGGGATACCTCCAACAGTTCTTACTTCGATTGCTTCAGAAATTCATTGAGGGATTCCTTCAGGAACTCCTTCCAAAATCCCTGTAAAGATTCTTTCCGAGATTCCTTCAAGACTCGCGATTGCGAGAATCCACCAAGAGTTCCTTCGAAGATTTCTCCAGGATTTTCCATAAGAATTCTGAAATTCATCTGGGAAATCCTGCCGAAAATTCTCCAAACCTTCTTTTAGTATTCCTTCAAGCACTTTTTCCGGGGCTCCACCAGGAACTCTTCCCGGAGTTCTTTCAGGAACTATTTCAGGGATTGCTTCAAGAACTTCCTTCGGGTATCTACCGGGAATTCCTTTTGGGACTCCTACTGCAACCACCTAAGATTTTGGCAAGTCATTCTAGAATTCCACCGAAATGCAATTCTGGAATTCTCGATGGAATTACTCTAGAAGTTTTATGAAATTACTCAAGGGCGTCCCCATGAAGTTCCTACAGAAGTTCTTTGATGAATTCTTCCAAGATTTTCTTAAGGAATCCTTCCATCAGTTTTGTTGCTTCTGCGATTCCTCCAATCATTACTTCCAGGACTCCAGGAATACTTTCTGAAAATCTCGGAAAAAAACTTCTGCAGACCTTCCAGAAGAAACTATTAGGACATACAATTCTCGGAAAGTCCTAGAGAACTCCCAGAAGGAATCCCTTAAGGTCCCAGAAGGAATTTCAGAAGGAATCCTGGAATAATCCCTAAGGGAATTTCTTAGGGAACCCTAAGAACTCTCAAAAATAAGTTCCTGGAGGAATCTCTGAAGGAATTCCTAGAGACATTTCAAAAAGAATTTTGTTGGAAGAATCTCTGAAACCTTGGAGGAATCTCACAACCGCGAAAGGAATTCCTGTGGAACCCAGAAGGAGCTCCTGGAGGAAAGCCACCAGCAAGTCATTGATCAACACACCAACCCCATATTTTGAATGCAATCAACTACCCATGGGAAGTCAAAGGCCACGAAAAGTCAAAGACTTCGAAAAATTTACCATAGCAACCGCGGCGTGCAGTGCCCTATTGATATCAGCTGTCATTTTTTGAAGTAATCATCGCCTACTATTACCACAGCAAATGGGGAGGACATGATTTGAACTTGCAGAGAAATCGATGCTCATTCTGATGAACAAATGCCTACTTCGATTCAGCGCCTTATTTTCTAAAGCAAAAACGGCCAAGTCTTAACAAAGTTAGTTAACCGTAGGATTTCGAAAACCGCAACGTTCGTCAACCCCACCAAAGGTCCCTGTGGAACCCGCACACAGCGTACCCTCACCAGGAAATGTGAAAATCAGTGAGACAAACAAACGTATCCACTGACTGCTGCATCCATCATTAGACCCCGCGAGGCAGTTCGGCAGGCCTGGGACGCCCCAGCAGACCGTTGCGGTTCACTGGAACTTCGAACCAGTTCAATTTACACATCCTAAGTATGTATCTCTCTTTCCGTTCAGCAGCAGCAAGCAGCCGTTCGGACTGACAGAGGCGGGCGCAATAATTGAGCACGACTTTCGAGAACCGCCGGAGATCTTTATGAATTATTAAAATCCGACTGCCAACTGCTGCTGGTAGCGATCTCCTGCTCCTCTACTAAAGTGTGACTTCTCGGGCCGTCCCGCTTGCACCTCTTCCACACAAACCCGCCTGCTTCGATGGGTTCGCTCGCGTTTGTCCAGTTGTTGTGTGAACAGAAAGGTGAAGAATTTAAAAATGTATGTTTATTAAAATTTATATAACCGTATGAACTCGTGATGCATTTTAATTAACATGTACTTACTAAAAGACGCCGTCCACCACGAGTTGTTAAGAACTTCGGTTCGGGGTTTGGGACGGATTTTCCCTACACAGTCAGTGTTGTCGCCGCGGCAACGCAACGCACAGAAGACTTCAATGCTGCTCTGACCCCGAGAGAGCAAGCGGAGATCAGAAAGACGTCAAGCTCGAGACCATTGGTTTTAACATAAATTTGCACTTTGTCGCACTACGGGGTTCCGGGACGCGGACCTCGAGAGCCGCAGATATTCCTCGGAAGGCCGCAACGCAACGATTGCGCGGTGTCACAAAGTCAACCGCGCTCGGCGATGAACCTCAGAACCTCATAGTAGGAAGATGGCACGGATCGATGCCAAACCAAAACGTCACACATCGGGTGTCTTGGACCGGTCAGTAGTCGTGGAAAAGTAGGTTAACTCATCTCATTGGCACTGCCGACCGCGCCGCCGTCGCCGCATGCTATGATGTGATTGTCGTCGCGACCGGGTGGACCCCGGGTCGACGAATCAATGCAATATGCCTGCTTCGATTACGCTGAAGCTGAACTGAGGGGGTATTCAAATGAGGGGCATTTGACAGTCTAATTGGATTGAGATCTCAATCTGTACGTGGATGTGGATGGAAACGATTTCAGCTGTTGCTGCTGGATGCAGTAACAAGCCTCGCACAGAGCTAATCGAACACCACCGACTTGACGGCAGCAAGCAGTGCATATAAATTAAGGTGCAATTCTGCTCAACAGCATCCGACTGCGGGACTGGTGAGAACGTATTCTGAAAGAGTGCATTTCGCAGGAGAAGTAAACCACCTCTAGTGCATTCGATGAGGGGATGTTGGAATTGTTAGTCAATCATTTTCCACGTGAATCACTAGAGCTAAATTTTAATTTCTAAATTAATTAAAAACCGGTAGCAATTAGGGTGCTGGCAACGTCCAGATGGTGGGAAAATCGACACCTTGGACAAGTCTACCAATGAAGAAAATTGCTACGAAACAATGTATTAGTCTCGTAAGAACTTATTGCAATCGTCAAGATGTTCGTAAATTTGAGACGTCATAGTAGTTCGTAATGCTTCCATTAGGCAGCACTAGTGAGCATGCCAATTTTAAAAATCTCACAAAAGTTATTCAGTTTGACAACGACTTCTAGATGACAATTTCCTTGGTTTGAAATTTGCCCTCGAGCGGCGCTAGTAATGAGCTAGTAAATCTTAGTAATCTTATATCTCAGATTCTTTAATCTTAGGAGGATAATATCTTCGGCATTGATCAGTATGACAAAGACTCACAGAGCCGCTTGGTTTCAAATTATGCCACTAGATGAATGATGAAAGCGAACATACAGTTCACGTTGACCTACACTTTTAAGAAGGCACTACCCTTTAAAAACATCAATGCTGTCACAGTTCGATAACAGTTACTTGACAAACTAATATGGTTATCCTGTAGAGCAACTAAGCTTCAAACTGTAGATAGCGTCTGTAGCAACCATGTTACCAACTAAAATGATATGAATCAAAGTTCTAAATGGAAGATCTGTGTCGGAGAAAATATTGCGCTATCACGCGATTATAGGCCACACCCACAAATAACTGAACTTCATCTAATAAGAGACTCGACTGTACCACAGACAAACAGACGTAACTCTTCAAGGAAATTCTTCAAAAACTTTGGCCCGGTGTCTTTTTCATGAGCACACTGCCACCTGTTGGTAGAAACGCGCGAGACACTGTCGGCCATGATGGATTTTGATTTGACGTTTGCTAACACGCACACTACTACACGAATCGCCTGTAATTTGCGTTTGCATCATTTAGAAACGTGTACACTGGCAAACGTCAAAGCAATCGAACACTAGCAGGGGGGCAGCAAAAGGCAGAATCCCCGTAGCTCACAACAAAAACACGTTCAAAATTGTTTGTGCTGAAAATTGATGCAATACACAATTTCTTACTGATTTATTTGCTATCTCCGCGTTGTCGTGCAATTTCGAACGATTGCACGCCAAAATTTTGGTAACCTTTTGCTAGTTTTACACGTTTTACTTAAGTAATAACTTATGGTAATGACTAATTCGCAAATGTCGTACACATCCCAGATCTGTCAGAGTGCCCAAAAGTGTCAATTTCCCAAACATGTCAAATTCATGTGGACTACGGCACATCTATTCGTGGTTGACGTTCGCGCTACCCCGCTGCTCGCCCCGCTGAACACTAGCGCATCTGGTGGAAGGATCGCGCAAAACAAATGAAATTTAAATTGATCGTTAAATGCATGTGCCAAATCGTTTTGAAGAGTGTTACGTCTGTTTATCTGTGACTGTATTGTGTACTCATCTTCGAATAAATTCGAAATTCACCTGGAGAGAAAAATATGTTTTCGTTACCTCAACGAATATGTTTTGTAAACCAGTTTCGTCAATTGAAAACACTTTGCGTATAATGTATAGTCCACATACTTTCCTAAACTATACAAATGGAGTTGTATCATGTACAAAATCACGAATCCGACAGACGTTGAACATGCTCATTCGTAGATTTTAGCTCCAGCTTTGTAGAATAAGAAAAAAAAATACATAACTGTCAAAAGTTTTTTAAAACCATGCGTAAAAACAAAACTTCACTTCGTAGATTAGGGGTGGTATACAAATTATGTCACGCAAAACCCGACCTTTTTCAACCCCCCCTCCCCCCTATGTCACACTTTTTGCATTAGACCTCAATATTTTTTGTATGGGTCGTCACGTGCTGCAAAACCCCCCTCCCCCCTAAAAGCGTGACGTAATTTGTGCATGACCCCTTACAACAAAGCTTTGCAGTCATCGCTGATTGATGATTGATTGGATCGTAGAAAAAACAAAGCAATTTTTTTTCATGTGCATATGACGGTGTAAAGTTATTTATCAATAGTATCAGAATAGAAAACGTTCTGGTTGTTTTCGGACGGTTTGAACAAGCATCCACAGATAAGTGGTTAACACTGGTAGGTGTCAATCAGGAGATACGTGTTTCGAAGCTTGTGGTATCCAAGTTGACGTTTCGGAATGATTTCTTACGAAATTAACACAGCTTTGCGTTACAGAAAACTACGAATAGCAATTGTAAACTGGACGAGCGATTTCGTACAGTTAAACAAAATATATTTTCAGTGTAGGCTATACTTTTACATTATCGGTTACTTAGTTTCAGACAAACTTTTTCAGCGTATGTATCACAAAAAATGCTAAAAAGAGAGTTTTTCAATACAAAATCCCATACAGATTTCAATTGCAATGGGCAAAGAGTAGGCGCAATCGTTCATGCTCAAATTTTGCACAGTTGCTGAGGAACCGAAATGAGTCCAAGAAAGCCTTGATCTGAGAAAACGATTTCGATTACCTAATCTCTTCGTGGCCTAGAAAATATCATTAGCTTTCGCATTAGAACCGCCTGGGAAGCCCACAAGAAACTCCCGAAGGAACCCTGGAATAAGGCTGACACAAATTTCGATTTTCTCTTATGTAGGGTTTTTGATCGCATTCCTGGCACTACAGGTAAACAAAATTGTACGTTACCTAAATTCACAACGAAACAACCTATTTGTCCGCTTCTTACATCTGAATCAGATACCTTGTTGCGTGAACTTGTTGTTAACAGTGATTGTTGTGAAGAATTTCTGTCGGAAAGTTGAGATTTTGATCGAGTTAACTGCTCCTAGTCCAGCGCCAATTCCCGGCACCAGTGCCGAACTTCCAGCAAAATCAAATGGGAGATCACTTCGGCACCCATCTTTGTCGTGCTGCCGAAGTGCACTCGGCTGCCTGTAATAGTTGTTTTGAGCACTTCAGAGTGAACGTGAAGCTCATTGACCGTGGATCCCGTTGCGGAAATGTTGCGGGAAGGTGATATTTTGATTTATTTTGCTGTGAGGTGCCGGGAATTGACGCGTAATTGGGTGCCCAAGTAGTTTCTCCCTCCTATCTACATTTACAACTCATGCAGTTTCATGTCCATAGTCCCGCTAGAACAGAAAAGGATTGAAAAATCCGTTTCTTTTCCTTCCAACTTTCACAGCACAGTGTCAATCTATTACATAATGCCTACGAGTTATGCAATCAAGCGAACTGTGCCACATTATCTTCTGAGTAATAAACACACTTATCTTTCACCTTACGCCTGGCATCCACGCACCAATGTGTGAACCCTCTGGCCAGCATATGCAGACGAAGAGGTATATTCGGTCTGCTGTGGATACAAACGATTGCGGCCATCTTTGGATTTTAACAACCGTGTCCTTAACAAAGAAGGATATGCGTGCTTCCTTCCGGAAGGCATTCGTCCACGAGCATCTTTTGAGGTTACTCCAGGTATTTCTTCACAGATTACTATCCAGCTTTTTACGCTGGCGTGCCATAAAGTTTGAATCACCCCTCTCTGACATTTCTTGCCGACACTATATTTTTTTTTCATAGCTTGATCGAAGCAAGCTCTTTAACAAGAGTGAAAAAAATTGTTGTGTACGATAAAACGTCAAGTATTTCTATTCTGGTTTTTGGGAAATGAAATTTAATTTATAATTGCCTATTTAATCATTGAAATCTTGTTTTTAGGTTCATACTGTGAAAAATACGATCTGTGTGTTATAAAATAAATGCCAGGATATCAATTCTTGAACCAAGGAAGGGATTCCACTAAAATTTAACTGTAGTGCTGACCGTCGACAAATTCAGAACGATCTGGTTGGTACCTGTAAATGGGGTGCAAAAGCTTTTCCAATTCATTAGACCAGAAAATTGCGTGGTCCTGACAGCGATCTTGAAGGGTTATAGGATTTTATTTATGACAGCCTCACTTTAATCCCGGCATAACACTCACTGAGCATCATAGTTCCGTGCATTGAAAATATCCTCCGATAAGGACTTTCACGGCCCAGCAGGTCTATTCACTTATCCGCGAAGGGTAATGGCGGTAGTGTGGTACAAACGGGCGAGGTTGGGGCAAGGATTTAGACGTTTCTTGGAAGAAAATGAGGAAAATAGAAGTGATTTTGTTCCCTCGTCCATCATTCGAATATGATCCCCGAAGAGATTCCCAAGAAACGTCGAAATAAAAAGACACGGACACCGTCTTCAGCCAGAGGCTGTACAGACTGACGAAACTTAACACTAGACAACGGACATACGGGCGCCAGTGGATACGGAGAAGAAACTGTTCGCATGAAAAGTTTCATCGCCCGGAGCAGGAATCAAACCCTCACCCCACAGCATGGTGCGATTAGAAGCTTGGTAACCCTAACCGCACGGCTACGAGGCTCCACAAATAATAAAATTTTTGTTTTCATGCTTTCTCTCAACAACGAAATGAATTATAAGGGTCAAGAACGGGCAGAAATCCGGCCAGATCCCAGACCAAGCCCGAGGCATCCTTCCTATTCAAACTGTTGTTTCTTTGTATTCCGCTGTTCCGCATTCCGCTTGGTAAGGTACACATCTCAAAGTTGTTGAAAATGTATTTATGGACAGCTTCTGCCGGATTTTGGCCCAATTTCCATTCGATTGCAATGAGCCTCTACCAATACTTTTTCACAGCTGCCAATACAACGTTGGTTCTGTCAATTGTGCCTAAAATTACAAAAAAGTAATTACAAATGAGAAACTTGAATATTCATGAAACGGTACGGTCAACTACAAACATTGGTGAAAATTTTTGACAGTTGAATCAACAACCTACATTTTCAGCCTACTCAGACCTAAATATAAAATCTGTCGGCAAGAAATGTCATAATCGAATCACCCCTCACTGTTTTATAGCCAGCGTAAAAAGCTGGTATCCAAATTTCTTCTGGAAAATTTTCAGAATATTGCAAGGAATGTTTCTATGCAATCACTTGAAACTTCTCCAGAAATTATATTGTTATACTAATAAAATTAACTCTACTTGTGACTAGTTCCTTCTATGAGTTCTGCAAGAGTTCTTTCCAAAAATATTCCAAGAGTTCCTTATGGCAAACCTGTCCGGTGTGTCCTGGTGTGAACGGAATGGTATGCAAATGAACGTCTCGAAATTTAAGGCCGACAACAGTCTTAAACCGCCTTCTTGTACGAAATGGTATTCGATGACCTGGAACGGGTCGATACAATTCAGGATCTTGGGGATATTGATTAACTCTAAAGCCAAATCCAACGTACATATTTCAACCGTGCCCGCTAAAGCAACTTCTCCGCTTGGATTCATTCGCTGCAACACAGCAGCCTTCGAAAATTTTGGTTGAAAACTCTCTTCTGTTCATTAGGGCGTAGTACACTGGAGGAATAGGCGGTCCAAGTTTGGGCGCCGTATCACAATCGAACAGATAAGCCGGATTGAAAGCATTCAGAGACCATTTCTGAGATATGCGTTGCGTCGCCTTCTTCGTTTCTGTGGATTCCTGCTCTTTGAGCGAATTAAGCATATTTTGATCCTTCTGACACTAGTTGTAGGTTGTTTAACGAAGTTGCTGATGCGTTCGATTTCAATGTCTCGAAAAGTGTGTTGAGTAATAGAATAAGATATAAAACTTAGGTCATAGCTTGTACAACCCAGTGTAGAAGACAGTGAATAAATAAATAAACAGACTATCTTGAAGAAGAGGGGTAGCACTTGCTCTCAAATGTTACAGCGAATTAATGAAAAATGAAGGACTGCCACGCGAAGGGCGTGATAAAATCGGAACGCTTTATTTGTTCAGGTACAGAGGGTTGCCTGGGCGAGTTACAGATTCAAGAATTATGATTCGAATATCCAAAATATAGGTGAGACTGGGTAAACTCTATCCATTTGTCTCAATATGTCTATAACTTTAAGGAAAACACAATACCTACTAGATCCGTTTTTCTCAATGTCTCGAAGCAATGTCAGGTAAGCATCTATTGCAAGTACATACCAGGTCCTAAAGTTTTCACAACTGTGTTGTTGAGGGCATGTTTTAATAACTTCGATGGCTTTCAATTCAAGTTCTTTCAGAATTTTTCAAATTTTCGATATCTACAATATATTTTAAAATGTGAAATTTTCTTATTATTTTCGATAAATACCGTATTTTAAAAATGGAGAGACTTGATCCCCATCTTCAATATAGGTATGCACTAAAATTACGATAATATAGCACATCCTATTATTGAGCACCCAAGTAATAACAACTTTCCGAATGGAATTTGATTTTTGTTACATATAATGTGTGTGTAATCCTCGAGGGATCAAGTCTCCCCGTATCACTGATCTATATACTAAGTTGCACTAAACAAAATATTTTAACTAAAAGACAACTTAAAAAATGAGTTTGAAAGTGTTTTATCAAAGCCATAAACTGTGAAAACTTCAGCGGAATGGCTTAACAGATTCCTGAATACTTGAAAACTAACAATAAAAAAATAATGCTTGGAAAATCTGAAGCAGCTAAAATAAATTCTTTCGTTTAGAAGTCGTTCAAAAAATATGTTAGAAGAAAACTATTTTAGTATTCCATATAAACACAGGAAATAATCTTGTAAAATCTAACATATTTGAGATACTATCAAACATATACAATTGGTTCTGGTCACAAAACTTTTTGAAATAAATATCAAATAGAGAAGATTTATGCTTGGAACACATATGTCTTATATTCATTTTAATGATTATTTGAATATTTTTGTTTGGTACGATAAAACGGCCGTATCAGTGCCATTTTTTGACAAAAAAATACACATATTCACTTGTTTACCCATCATCCCGTGGTTCCCTAATTCCAACATCGTGTTGGTCCAATTTTCTTGACGGAAAATAAACGGAAAAATGTTTTGCTTCAATCTCTGGACAGGAACTTGAGCTTTGTTTACATTCTTGAAGTTCGTAACATTTGTTATTTTACGTTCATTTAACGTCAATTGATGGGTTGTTGACGCGTGTTTGACGTTGCAGTTATCGAATTTTTTTCGCTAAGTTAAACTTAAACATATTGCAGTTATCGAACGTCTACTGTATTAACATACCACGACACGTAGAACACATATGACACATCATAAATTAACTCAACACAACTTAGAACATAAATGTTCCCTGCTATCCTAAACGATAACATCTACAGGATGATGGGCTTTCATTATTTGGTTTGGGTCCATCAGTCAATCCGGGAATTGTGTTTAATTTGGCAGTTCGCTTAGTAGTTCACAGTTCTTAGTCAGTTCACAGCACTACAAATGTGAATTTATACAACATTCACAAGTTAAAATGGGACATGTAGCACACAAATAAAACTTGTAAGACATTTTTACTGTGTAATAAATAAACATCATTTTTTTTTACTCAAATATACACTAATTCTATGCATTCGTATTGGGATTATATTATTTAAAAATCACAAGTATACAAATCCAAAAAGGGCTGAGGATTGCGAGGCACTTGAACAATCTGTATTTGCGATTCTATGAATGTATGTATTGAATGTCTGCAAGAACATTGTCAGAATTTCAGCATCTCTTTTTGGTGATAATTTCTGTTTGCGATTATTTTACAAAACATCTGAAACTCCATCACAATTAAGCTCAACTCGCAATATCGTCAGAGAAAAAATCCCCTTTTCCTGAAGCACTTCTCCACGTGGCACGGACACGCGCCCGCGAGTAGGCTGTGGAACGATCACAGAGAAAAGTCACCACTCCCAGCCTGCTTTGTTACTAACTTCCAGCAGTGTTGAATCACCGCAGCCCAAAGATCATCTCACAAAGTTTAGAATTTCGCACAACTCCTCGTAAGAGTAAAAATCCCAAAGCCGGCTCCCGGAGCAACGGAGGAAAACGAAGCAAAGAACTATACAAGCTAATTACCTGTCGTCGTTCGTAGGCTGGCTGTCAGCAGTGGCGCTCGCTCCGAGAAACAACCGTGTGTGCACTTGAAACCATTCAAGCACGAACGGACACTTTGCACTGATTTTACTTGTCGCTGTCGTCGTCGGCGAAAAGTTGTTGCCGGGTTGATCGCGAACGTTACTGCAGCACTTTTTCACCCTTCCCGCGCCGCCTACTTGGTCCGTGTACTGGAGGAATCACTCGCGCAAAATTCGTACGAAATCGGTTCGGAAAACTGGCCGACTGCGATCTGATCATCTTCATCATCATCATCGCTTCATTTTTTGATGCTTGTTTGTTGTCGGATCGTTATCGCACGCTCCAAGACAACCCCGTCCGGGCCCGGACCCGGTAAGTGTTCTTCATCGATCTTATCTTTATGGCGTAGGCGTGTTGTTTGTTCCCGTTTGGCAATGTCTTTTTTTCTCCGGACACGTCTCCGACGACACCACAGTCCCATCAAAGCAGGCGCAATATCACACATTGTTCGAGTGGCTCCGATGACCTAACGCAACCGACACACATTCACGACGACAGTTTCTAAAAGGCTTGAACAGTGCTCGATTACCTCGATAAAGCCAACCTTTGATCTGCGACGTCGTTCTTCTGTGTTTTGCACACTTGCTGTAACTGAACACCAGAACCGTGCGTTCCCGGGCTTTAAGTTTTGTTCGGAAGGGAACTTCCCCCAGGAGAAGAAACAACCGTCGCCCTGCACGTACGATCGTTCACTAATGAGTTGAGTTGCGCTGACACGGCTACTAAGTCTCCTCCAACGACCAAACCAAATGGTGCTGCTGGCTCTGCCAAACAGCCGCCAGTCGTTGTTCGTTCGGTTCGGCGCTGCACCTCCTCAACCTCCATCCGGTCTCTCCCCACAGCCAGGTGTGCCACTCCACTACTATATGCATCGAGCCGCAGGTCGTCACCGGTCACAGTTGGCCGCGGCGGCGGTGGTTGGTGGAAGGCGCCTCCAAGTGACAAACTTCGATACTAAACAACAATACCTTTTACATACATACTCGCGACGCGCGCACATACCGCCGCCAACTGCGACCACCGACCAACCGACCGCCCACCCACCGCAGCACATACGACTGACGATCTCTATCGGAATAGTGCGGCTAGGGGAGAACGGGGTGAAATGCGCCCTCGCTCAATGTTCAGCGCCTTGCGTTCCGAACGTTTAACCCTGCTGTTTCCTTCGTTCTCCTTCTCGTTCCGTTGAATGTGTTCTTCCGTCCGACGACGACGAGCTGCGACTCCAGCTCCGTCGACCCAGACCCGCGCGGGTACACGATGTTTGTGTATATCATTATCGCGGCGGTTCTGTGTGTTCTGTTTGTGCTGGAGAGGAGTCGAAGTCGTCCGTTCGTCATCAGCAGAGGCAGCGACGACGTCGCACACTTTGCACTAGATACCCGTCCGTATCCATAGCGCCCGTAGCCCGTAGGTTACAGTGTTTGATGCAGTTTCGCGGCTTGCTGCGATGCGTGCGTCTGTGGTTGCGCACTGCGTTGCGCTTTACCTACATGTGCTGCGCGGGGAAGTGGATTTGAGTTGCTTCATTCTCTCTGTGTGTGCTGTGTTTGCACTCAGAATGAATGGTTACGATAAAAAAATAACGCTGTTTGTGAATGCATGTATTGCGGATGACACTCAATAAATGAACAACCTGGAATGAATAGCTCGCCGCCACACACGAGAACCAAACCAGTAGTGTTCTAGTACTGCTGATAACTGATGAGCTACATGTGTAATAATGACTTAATGGTTGCACTTTATGAACTTGCGTCCAATCAACTGCTGCCACCGTCACCGAGTAATGTATGTACGTACGTGTGTGTCTGTGGTGTATGTAACTGAATAAAATAGGCATTTAGCCGCTTCGAAACAGTCTTTATAGGAGAGATGGGATAAAATGCATTTTCTGGAAGGCCACTCCAGCAGTTTTGAAATAGAAGGCTGACAGATCTCAGATCATTTTCAAAAATAACGTATGAGCGAAAAAACGACAAAAACCAAGTCCGTCTTTGTCTTACTGATGCAGATGCAGAAATGTCAGGGTGGCCTGAGAATCCTCAAATCGTATGTAATGAAGAATACTCGAGAAGTTGTTTGGCGCTTTTTACACCCCAATCTCCTATTGCTGTTCTGTTCTAACTGGTTGCTGAAGGTATGGCTGCTATACGGAGCTTTTACTCAATAATTCGTTCTAATGATGATGACGCTCGTTATATCTCTGAAAGGCAGTTGTCAATGATACATTACGTATTGAAATGTTTTGATCAAGTTACCTTTGCTTCCACACCAGCATTCAATTTTGAACATAATTTGAATTGTTATTATTTGAATCCAAATTTGCGTAGAAAATTTCTGAATTTATAGTTGCTCTGATTTTTGAAGGTTTAGCAACAGCCTGGCTGCTGTCAAATTCAGTGCCGTATGATCACCGCCGTGCCAGCTTGTACAACTTTTCCGATTTTACTTGGCAAATATGTTCTCCTTTTAGTCACTAGTTTCATCTGTGCGATGATTTGCACAGCTTCCTCTAATTTATCAAATTATTTTACTCATTTCGAAGTAACAACCTTCATTCAATGTTTTGCGCAATAAGACATTTTTTTTTAAACGTTGATATGCAAATCCACTGAAAAGTTTTATGTTTGAGAAATTTTATTTGGGAATTACTGACTATTTTGCCTAATGTCGAAGGATTTCTTTAAATAGTCAAATTGCATGATTGATTGTATCTTCTATTGGTGAGATAGAAATAAGAGTGCATGTGATGTTTACTTAGAACAAATTTCATTAAAAACATCGTCACGAAAACGTAATCGCCCAATGCTAAATGTTCTGTGTTTGATCGGGCCGCCACTAGATGGCGGTAGGTAGTGAGCAAACGTCTATCAGGAGCAAAAACGATACCAGCGCCGCGAGTGGTCAACCGACCTACTATTGAGCATTTGAATCAAACTTTAAAAAGGTGATCGATGGGAAGCGATGAGAGTGTGACGTCTGTTTCTCTGTGATATAACGTTTTCCACAACCTCAAATGGATATGGTTCAATTTCATTTGGTCACTTTCGGCGGGACTCCCGGAACCGATTCCGAAATACTACCGTTAGTTTTAAATGTGGTCTGAACCTATTCTCTTGCTGTTCATCAGGTTATCAAAAAAAGCCGCAATCTGATGTGTCACATGCATGGGTTTGGTTCACTTTTACATTTGGTCACTGTAGGCAGGACATCTGGAGAGGTTCCGGAACGCTACCGATTGTCCCAAATATAGTCTGAGATTATTGGATTTGATTCTCTTCTACATTTGACCACTTCCGGCGAGACACCCGGAACCGATTCTTAAACATTACCGGTTGTCCCAAATATGGTCTTACGCTATTTTCTTGCTAACAGAGGAACATTTGGTTATCAAAAAAACTTCTATTTGGTGTGCCGCATGTACGAGATTGGTTCACTTTTACATTTGACCACTTCTGGCGGGACACCCGGAACCGGTTACAGATCACTACCGATTCAGTCATGGTCTGAGACTATTTTTCTGCTCGAAAACCGCCCAAAGTAGATGCCATCTTGAATTTTGGGGGGCCATCTTGACTTTCGCGCTTCCATTTTGGATTTCTGGTCGCCGCTTCGGACAGTTTTCCTACACTAACTATGCTCATATTTCTTGCGTATATAGCATACTTAAAACTCCATAAAACGGCCGGCAATGCAGCATCTAGCTTAACATATTAGGAGGGTTAAACTGTGGGCTGCCATCTTGAACTTTTGGGCGCCATGTTGAATTGTCTAGTAATCATTTTTGGACTCACGATCGGGAATATTCCCCAAACTTACTAAATATAATCATATTACATAATTTTTAGATCGTAAAACTACATAATATTGCTGCCATATCGAATTAAGGGCCACCATCTTGAATGTTAAGCCGCCATACTGGATCTTTTGGTTGCAACTTTTGGACTGCGGGCATCTTAACCTTACCAAATAAATAAACTTACAGCCTAAAATTACATAATACACTGGAACCTCTTTTAATGTCATGGGCTGGGTGTGTAAAAAGGGTTAAAAAGTGTATATAGTTCGCGAGAACAGGTCCTGCTCCTGGGCATTTGAGAGGGGGGGGGGCAAGGAGGTTTCCAGGAAGTTCCCAGAGAGCCCAACAAATGGGGTACTAAGGTTTCACGGCATTTGAGGGGTGTTTCAAGGAATTTCAAGTTTTTTTCTGAATTGGGTTTCAGGGGTTTAAGGGCATTCAGGAATATTTTACAAGGATTACGGGTACTTCAGGGCCCATATAGCCGAGGCGGTAAACGCACGGGTATTCAGCATGACCATGCTGAGGGTGACGGGTTCGATCCCGGTCGGTCCAGGATCTTTTCGTAAAGGAAATTTCCTTGACTTCCTTGGGCATAGAGTATCTTCGTGCCTGCCACACGATATACACATGCTAAATGGTCATTGGCAGAGGAAGCTCTCAGTTAAACACTGTGGAAGTGCTCATTGAACACTAAGCTGAGAAGCAGGCTTTGTACCAGTGAGGACGTTACGCTAAGAAGAGGAGGAGAGGAGGGTACTTCAGGCACAGACAAACAGACATACTACTCAAATCGCAATCATCGCACGATTTAACGGTCATTTTGAAAATATAGTGTGGTTCGGACTGTGCTCGCATGTGTCATGGTGGCGCTGCTGTGCCTACGTCACCTCTCAATTTCGGAGAGAAATGAACGCGACGCCGATCAATGTTTACATAAAATGACTCGATCATGAACCTTCATTCATGTTTTATGAATGGATGAAGCCACGGGGGAGTCGTCACCTGCTAAATTGTTACATCGAGCCGAGGGAAACAACACCTGCAAACGAATGCTTCGGGTTGAGCATTATAGAGGGTGCTAGTGAGATGCCAAACGATGTTTTTGAAGCAATTTTCTTCTAAGTAATATGTCTGTTTGTCTGTGCTTCAGGAGCGTATCAATAATATGAAGCGCCATAGAGAGTTCCTAGAACACCTCTGCAATCCCGTAAGACCCCCTAAAACATTACTGAGACCTCCATGTGGAGCGGACCTGGTGTGATGGCTAGAACACTTGACTATCACGCCGAGGACCTGGGATCGAATCCCACTCCCGACAAACTCACAAAATGTGAGTTCTTCCTTCGGAAGGGAGTAACACGTGGGTCCCGAGATGAACTAGGCTAGGGCTAAAAATCTCGTTAATACAGATAAAAAAACCTCCATGTACCCTCTGAAACCCCCTAGAATCCTCTTAAATGATCCTTAGATCCCCTAAATTGCCACCGAGACCTTCTGGAACGCCCTTGATATATCCTGAAGAACCCCTGAGACCCTGTGGGCCACCTGAAACGCTCCTGAGATCCATGGAACCTCCCGTAAGAACTTCTGAAACACCCCGAGACCCGCAGAAACGGTACGTCTTGAGACCCCCTGAAACATTCCTAAGACTCCTTGAACCCTCCTGAAATGATAATGAGACCTCCAAGTACCCCCTTACATCCTGGAACGCCACCTTTAGCGTCCCATAGATCCGCTGAAACCTTCTGCAATGCTTCTGAAATCCCTCGGTATACCCTGAAACCCTCTGGGACCCCCTAAAACGCTTCTAAGGCCCTCTGGATCGCCTCTGAGACCCCCTGAAGCACCTTTGAAACGAACCTGATCGCCATTAAGACCCCTTGAAAAGCCCCTGAAATCGACTAGATTGCCATTGAGAACTTCTGAAGCGCCCCTGAGACCCCATGGAACGCGCCTCAGACCCCCTGACACCCTCTGAAATGCCCGTCAACGCACCTGAGACCCTCTGAAGCCCCTTGAAGCTCCCCTGAAACGCCAGTGAGACGTCCCGATAGCCCCTGAAATCCCCTGCAACCTCCTTGAAACAGCCCTATGAAATCTCCTGGTACCCTCTGGAACGCATCTGAAATCCTCTGGAACTCTCTTGAAACCCCATGAAACGCCCCTGCAACCTCCTTTTTTCTCCCTACTTTTTTATGCGCAATATTGATTCTGAATAGCTCTCCCTCTTATTAGGCAGGGCATAGAAAGAGGTTTCAGTGTACACGCTATCGGTATCTTGCAATTCAGAAAGCCAAGGAAGGGTGATATCGACCTTAAATGACGAGCGGGCTAACAGCCAATATCTCTCCGTCTCGTTAAAACCTTGGTAGGCAAACAGGTTACGTTCAATACTCACACCATCTTAGGGTGGGTAGTAAGCACAGATGTAATATTCCTGACTTTCGCTGATCATGCTCTGTAAACGACTCCCATGAAGAAACGAGTTCAATCCTTGCTTGGCCTCCCTGTTGGCTTACACCGACCGCGAACAACAGCACAGCTTAAGAGTCGTGCTGGAGATCATCTGAAGATTAGGCAACTGGTGACGAGCATCAAGTCTGCCGTTTTAGTTGCGGAACGTGAGCTGAAGGCGCTCAAGTTGAGAGCGGGAAACAGACTAGAAGTCTCTGGTGAAAGTCTCGGGAAAAGCTGAACATCAAGAAATGCCAAAGAGCTACCGAAATACTCGTTAAAAGGGGCAGGGACACGCCAGGAGAAGATGATGTCCCGAAATGAACAGGAGAATGAATATGAAGGAACAAAAGAAGAAAGAACACCGTTGTACTCCACGGGAGAGGAAAAAGGGCGATGCATTGATCGTCCGGGCGACAACTAGATGACGTGGACTAGAAGAAGTTCAGTGAAAACGTGGCGAAGACCAGACGCACTCAAAAAGTAGAGACGCTGTGCGAGCTTAAGAAGGATTAACAGTTAGGTTAATAGCTCAGAGTACAGGAGGACCATTGCGAAATCCTTGGGCAGCGAGGCCACGGTGAGAACTCTTTCACAGGAAGCAGTAGTCGAGGTCAAGGATTTGAACAAGATCACGACTGAGGGAGAGATAAGGTACACATTGACCGAGCAGTGCAACCTGGAAGTTTGGAGGTACCCAAACGGCGGCAATCCGACTGCCAGTAGATGCGACCAACAAGAGGCCAAAAATAATGCAGATCACACAAATTAATCTAAATCATTGCAACACCGCAGAGCAACTGTTGTGGCAGTCGACAACAGAGACAAAGTGTGGTGTTGCGATCATCGCAGAGCCGAAATGGGGTTTCTCCTGAAAACGGCAATTGGGTGGCGGATGTAGCAGGAACGGTAGCTTTGAAATGCTATGTACAACAGATTATTAACTTCAAAACTTTCAAAAGGAGTCGTTATCGAGGACGTCATGTTGACGGTAACAGGAGAGACGCTTGCAAAAGTGGAAATGCTTGCGACGGAATCAATGACCACTGTTGAATGATGGAGATCGTAGTCGGAGAGCATGTAATCCAAACGCGCTTTGAAGTACCTAGGTGTGATAGTCGATTATCGTTTGAGGATCACATAGACTACGCCTTCGAAAAGGCGGTAAAGGCTGTCAACGCCATAACGAGGATCACGTCGAACGCCGATCGAAGGACCAAGAAGCAGTTATAGGGCGTCTTCAAGCGTAGCAGGCCCAATGCTCAAGTATGGTGCCACAGCAAAGGCTACAGCGCTGAGTGTAATCGAAGAATGCTAAACAGCGCATTCAGACTGATGGCCATTGACCACGCGAGTCGCGAGTGCCTACAGATCTATTTCGACGGAGGCAGCATGCGTGGTCACCGGAATTCCCATCTGCATTACGGAATTCTGTCAAGGACTCCCCTGGATTCTTATAGATGTTCCTCCCGAGATCCATTTAGGGATATTTTTGTAAATTTCTCCGAAATTCTTTCAGAGATTGCTTCCGAGATTCTTCCAATGATTTCTACAGGTATTCTTTAAGGATTTCTTCAGGAATTCCTTCCATGATCCCTTCAGGGGCTCCTCTTGATTTTTTTTTGTCAGGGTTACACCAGGATGCTTTCAGGAATTTCTCTTTGAGTTCTTTACGGGACTTTTGGCTGATACATCATATTGAGAGGTGATCCCAATCTTTTGATCGATGTTTGGTCGTTGCAAACGGTTTAACCGTTATGTGTTCGACAAACTCTTTGCATTTTTCTACACCGCGCTTTATAAACGAGCGCTGGGTACCCGAGTATCCTGTCGGCCACATAAGGGTTAACTGCAATGTTGTTTACCTGCAAGTCCGGTAAGTGCTACAAATATGCAGTTATCGCACCGCTATCCGTCAAAACGGTGCGCCAAGTTAGCCCAAATTAACAGTCGAATAAATGTTATCTTCATTCAGAGTCAATTGATGGGTTGTTATATAATTTTGTTCGCTAAGTGAAACGTAAACATGTTGCAGTTATCGAACGTATATTGGAGTTAATTTACTATTTTTTTTCGCTAAGTTCGGTAAAAGGCAGTTGAAAGCTAATAGAAGAGAGGTTATATCACCGTTTTTATCTTTAAATTTGGTCGACCCAATTTCCAGCGATACTGCCATAAGTTTTAATCAATTTTTCAGAAAATTTTGCAACTTTAGGTTCAGTTTACATACACTTATGAATCGGAAGCATTTCAAATCAGCAGAGATATGGGCTTGAAAATAACATGTTTCACAATCTTTTGATCGGGAGTGTATATTGATTCCCATCGATCAAATTTTCAGACAGTAGTCAAAAAATGCCTGATCTAATATTAGATCACCCTTTATTGGCGACTTAAAGACGCAGACACGTTCAATGCTTCCAGTGAGCTTTTCGCTCTTTTAAGGTTGAAGGATTCGTAATCTTGTTTTGGATGTCTTCTTCATCTTTTTGTTCTTAGTTTTATTTAATAATCATTGATTTGTTTTGTGTTTGTGAATCTGCTTAGTTGTGTGTGTGGCACAAAAACACGTGTTCCGTTTTACGATACCATTCCATGCGTGATAAGTATTGTAATTCGGTACATATAATTTCAAATTAACTAAAGATAAATTAAAATATCAATTTTACAACACACCCAATCTTCTTTTAAATAATTAAAAAAAAAGTTAAACACGTACATTTTTGTATTTTTTTTTAAATTTAGATGTTTCAAAAAATATTAAAATATTAGGTTTGATCATTGCTTTGACAATAGTATATTTTTTCGCTCAGTCATTGTTGGACATAGAAAAGGATGAAGTTTTTCCTTTCTTTCAACTAAAGACACGTGAGTCTGATCTCAAGATGCGGTCTAAGCTAATTAAAAAACTTTTTATATTAATTCAGAGGAAATCCAAAACCAAGAATTGCAGAACAAATGGAGAGCTAAATTGTCTATATTTAGTTCTATCTGACTAGATTTTCAAACTCCAAGGAGAAAACTAAAAAAAAAGTTGTCATGTTTTCTTCAGAAATTTTGACAGCTTTTTAAATATGGTGTGACACAATAGCACGTGCTTCGTTCCATTATACGTTTTTATTTATGTGAATTTATACGATTACAATAGTATGTTCGGAAATCTTATAAAATGCAGTGGTATGCATGGGACTGCAAATACTTACAAAAGGAATGGCCGATTTGGGTCATCTTTGCTTCTGTTTATAAGGCAAAAAACATGAAAAAATTATGATTTTTTGAACATTATTCTTCAAACATTTTGAACAGGGACTTGAACTCGGGAACGTTAAACAACGCAGCAGTCAACACAAAGTTTATCGGAGACAGGTAGTTTACTGTAACAATCGATGTCGAGGCAAACATTTAAACTAGATTGTTTTAATAACTACCAAAAACGGTGAAGCACTCGATTTCAAAATCGACAGTTAGCCTGTGTGCACCCTTTGATGCTGTCTTGCTACCTTCCACAGGAAGTTTGACGTTAACTGAAATACCCATTTGAATTTTTTCCGAAGGAGTGGCTTACAGTAAATGTTTAAACTTTATTGATGCCAAATAAAACATTTGGAATGCAGTTCGTTTATCTATTTTATAGCAGTTTATGCGTTCACACTCTAAATAATGCAATTTGCATCATCTTTTCACGAGCACAAATCTGGAAATCCAACACCAGCTTCAGTTTGTAATGACTACTCAATATAATATTTACTGCGAGTAAGCAAAACTTAACTTATCAACCAGACGTGTTTGATGGGTCTCCAGATTTATCCTCCGCCTTCTCATAACATAGGTATGTTTGCACATGCCACACGCCACATGCCAACTGTGGTTAATGAATACGACATCATCAGTCGAAAAAGTATGCTCTTATTTGACCTTCAAGCTCCCTTGCCGACTGTCTCGTTTTTCATTTTTGGGACATATAACTTCCTAAACTAGAAACATTTCATCTCAATCTGAAAGTCACGCTCAAGCTGCACAAAGTTTGTTTACAAAATAATCGAACAGCGAATGAAAATATCAGCTGATGAGCAATGTTGCCAAATCAGGGCAAATGACGAAGCAATTAAAAATTTGTTGCTTTTTGTATGAATGTTTTCGGAGCATTTAAACGAATTAAAATGCTCAACTGTAATGGTTCTATAATATACAATTAAATCAGATAACACGTTTAATTTTTAAGCCATTTTTTCACAGTTTTTGAAGCAACTTTATAAAATTGGTTTAAAATATCAGAACATTGAACTGGCAACTTCACATTGATGATGCTTTTCTGGCTCGGTCGTAGTGCATGTACCGTCTGGAGTGTGACTGTGCTGGCGTAGTGAGTGTGCTGCTCGCAGTACGCATATTATTGTGCTGATTCACAAAGTTTGAATCGCATATATCTTGATCTTATCGCTTAGTGCGCGGTTGTTTTTTCATGGTTTTCTCAATCGCGCGATTTAACTGGAATGACGATACAATGGTCTAGTTCGATTCCCGGTATTGATTTTTTAAAAGCAGTTTCTACTGTAACGAGGTGCTCGGGGGGCAAAAAGTTGGTGTTGTTTTGCGTGAAAATTACTGCTGAGTGCCATGAATGCATTTAAAAACTACGGAAATGAATAGAATAGTGATTTTTTCTTTGAAAAAGATTTGAGTGTCGGTTTTTTGAGGATTCGATGAGAATGTATGCGTGCCATAAGCCAGTGTCAAGTTGGTAGTGGTGATAGCAGCCAAGAAATGTTTTTGTGGATTTTAGCAGATTTCTGTGATTTGAAGGCATTTTCGAAGGAAAATCCCATGAAAAATTATTGGTATTTTTTCCTGCTATCTACTGAATATATGCAGGTGAAGGTAAGTTCACGTTTATTTCATAAAAAAGGCAAAATTAGCTTTTCAAGTAAAAGAAGACAAATAAGAAGCAGACAGTCATCGTCATTGACTGAATCAATTACAAATCCTTCAACCAAGGAAGCACGACACTAGACAATGGACTAGCATGCAACGCCCAGTGGCACAGCCGAAAACTTTTCCTGACAGCTGCGGCGGGAATCGAACCCGCGCTCCTCAGCACGATGCGACTAAGAGCTTGGTGACCCTAGCCGCACGACCGCGGAGCCGCACAAAATAGATTGCTAGGTGTTAATAAATATCTAAAGGTGCCCAAGATGTACTAATTATATCTGGGTTTTACCCGTTTGAAATAACAATAGCTACAGCTCCAGTTGACTTGACGATGACACTGACTGAACCAAGTCATGGCCTCCCCTGACGCACATTGTTACGGGTATAAATATTTGTTACAATTATAAGACAGAATAATTGTTAAATGTTTTATAAATATTATATTCGTACGTTCTTTGTGTTATATGTTTTATTTTACCTTGTAAATATTCCCCAAGTTTTAATACACATTTGTGGGGTTCTGACTGGATAGAGGTACATGAAATGCAATCCACTGTTGATTGCCAACTTTCAGGCTATTTCGGGCAGAGGTCAAGTACTAGACATGTAAACCTTTCCCTGCCACGGACTTCAAGTTCTTGAGCTCAAGTATCGAACCCTGAAACGGGATGCCCGAATAGGATTAGTTTTCCTAGACAAAACCAAGCTATGAACACGGCAACAAATGCTGTGAACTAAAAGGCATACTGCCAACTAAAATACAATTCCAGGATGACTGATGGACCCAAACCAATGAATGAAACCTCGTCATCCTGTGATCGGGAGGAGTTATCCATCTGGATAACAGGGCACATTTATGTTATGTGTTGTGTTGCGTCAATTTGTGATGTTCCTACTTTGTGCATTTGTAAGGTTCTATATGTCGTGATGTTAATCCTTTGTAATAATATATTTTCTTTTATTTTTGTAACATTTTTTTATTTTCGTTACATTGGCGCCCAACGTGGGGCGTTGTGCATTTATAAGGTTCCAATGTACTATTCGTAACATTGGCGCCCAACTAAAAACCCACGTTCATGTTATAGTTTATTGTTTCTTTGTTGATCCATCTGGTTTAGGTTAGGTAAACTTAGAGTAGATCAGATATGACTGTCCGCAACAGTAAAGATAGATAAAGGCTAAGTGCTTGGTTGATGGAAGTTCTTTGGCCGTTGGTTAATGGCGTTAGATCATACCCTTTGCCAGGATTCGCTGGCGTTATTAGTTTTAAGTTAGCCTGGTGGCAATTAGTTTAAGGTTAGCCTGGTGGCAATTTAACTCGCGGAGTTATCTGGTAAGCATTTGGCTTACGTATTTTAGTTAGTCTGGTGACACCAAATAAAATGATCATCGCTGCCATCAACCGACCACTTGGAAGGATGGTAAATAGGAGTTTTTTAGAATTTTTCAAGAATCGCGATTTCGATTCTTGAAAAATTCTTCCGCTGTTGCTGGTGTTGTGTTACGTTTGTAAATTAGTTGTGACGTATGTAAAGTAGTTTTAAGAATTTTCCATGAATTGGAGAATGCAATTCATAGAAAATTCTTCGATTGTTGCATGGAGTGTGTTACGTTTGTAAATAGTTGTGAACATTTTGTCAGTTAATTTTCTGTTTTGTACTGTGATTTGTTCATTTGCCCCTAAATTTTAATGTGCATTTGTAGCGTTCCAAACATTTCAGGAGCGAACCAGCACAAAACACGCAAGCCGTCCCCTAACACGGACATGAAATTGTAGACGGTCTTGTGTTGTTGCCCAAATCAGGATGCCCCTTTAGGATTAGAAATTCCTAGACCAAAACAAGCTATGAATGCAGCAACAGATGCTGCGAACTAAAAGGTAAACTGCCAAACAAAATACAATTCTAGGATGACTGATGGACACGAACCCTTACATGAAACCTCGTCATCCTGTGATCGGAAGGTGTTATCCATTTGGATAACAGGGCACATATATGTTCTATGTTGTGCTGTGTAAATTTCTGATGTTTCTTGTTTGTGCGTTTATAAGGTTTTATATGTCGTGACGTGTTAATACTTTGTAATAATTAATTTCTTTTATTTTTGTAACAACATTCCAACTCAAAACGACTCCGTAGTCCGTGTGTATGTTTGCTCTTCCTTTTCCGCTTCTTACCGGACAAGGTGTGTGCTGAGCTGGTGTGCTTGCTGCGTAACCCGAAAGGAAATCCGAATGTTCCAATTTCACCAGCAGTCAACAACAACGACGACGACCAACGTCGACGACAACAAACTGGGTACATAGGACGTGGCCGCGCCACACATTGCTACATTTTATCTCGAAATTTTCGTCATACTTTTACCAGGAATAACACAGACATTTGGTTTGTTTCTTCCCGCCCGGAGCTCTGCGATCGTCCGAAGCAACGACGCAGCAAAGTAGGCCTGTTGTTGTTGAAGCTCCTGCTGCTATCACCCGAACGAAAAAAAAACCGTGTAAGCAAACAGAGTGGCAGAAAACACTAAAATCATATTTATTAAGAAACATACACATATTTCCTATATTACCGGAGCGGTTGGTGGTTGGTTCCATTCGACCTGGTGGCCACGGAAGGCGAAGGAGAATGGACATTTTTGTCGTGTTCGTCTGGAAGACCTCGTCGTACAATTAGACGCAGCAAAGCGAGGCTAAATTAAGTGTGGAATTTGGTTGTAAAATATTGGAAATTGTTTGAAGAGTGCCGAAAACGGGCATGGCTTCGCGTACGTACGTTCCACTAGACCTGCTGCAACAGGTCCCAACCCAATGCCAACGGTGATGATGAATGGCGCGTGGTTTTCTTTCCCCCTGGCCTCAATGAGGTCAATGAATTTGAGAAATTTTCCAGTCATATGACTTTTCACGCAGGGAAATAATAAGCTCCCGGGTCAAGTTAAGTGCTAACCGATCGCAGCAAGCCATGGCTCGAGGTGTTTCTGACAAAATGCATCCACCTTGGCAAATGCAGTAATGGCAGCCTGGGTAATGTGATCATAAAATACACTTGCCTGTGATAATACTGTACAAAATAGGAGGATAGGGAAGGGACGAGCCAGAGATTGAATTCAGGACCTTCTGCATATGAGTTAGAAGCGGTAACCACTGTCCATTCTCCTTCGCCTTCCGTGGCCACCAGGTCGAATGGAACCAACCACCAACCGCTCTCCGGTAATATAAGTAGGAAATATGTGTATGTTTCTTAATAAATATGATTTTAGTGTTTTCTGCCACTCTGTCTCATGGTAATACTTTTTTTTAACAAAGGTGGCACTGGTTAAAATAGAAGCACAGCGTTAGTTTTGGCCATATTCTCAATTTATTATTGAAAAAATATTTTTTCTACCGTTTTTCCCTCAAATTTGATGGTTTTAACAGCTGTAATCATATTATAACAATATCTATCAATCAACAAATAATGTATGTGCATTGAGATCGCCAGAGACGGTTTGCGCTATGGCCAAAATAGACGACTGGCCAAAACTAGAACTTATACCCTACATATTTTAATTTGAGAAAAAACAGTAGTTTTTCATTCTCAAACCTGAAAATGTATACAGCCTCCATGTCATTATGTCCATCCGAGTTGATAACTTACCTGAAAGAGATAAACAAAAAAAAAGAAATTAATCATACAGTTACTTATGATTTGATTTTGGTTGCGAAGAATTTGACCGACTTTTCGAATACACAACTACGGCCAAATACTATTTTTTGACGATCCTAGGTACCATAGTATCACCAAGAGTATCACGTAGAATGTGTGACGGAAATTAAATTCATGTTGTGCCCGAAATAGACGCTGACTGGATGGAAATAGAATTCGAGGGACAATTATTCAATCTTATTATTTTAAGGAAATGGCAGATATTTTACAATATGTTTTTTACAATATGTAGCTAATTTATGAATAAATCATGGAAACAAAACTGGCCAAGAGACATTGGACCTGGGCGAGGTGCAAGAATAAATTTGTTCATTATTGGTCGGTGCTTAGTATGACGGGAATTAGAAAAGACCCCTATTTTAAGGCGAAACTGGAAGCATTTCCTCACTTTTTGATTTTGGATTTTTTATTAAATAACGAAGCAATATTTTCAAAATCGGTTTTCGTGCACATGTAGAGTATGGATCAAGGTATCTTCTGAATTTTTTTTGTAGTGGAAAATGTTTTTCGTTTTTGCGGAAACCATTTTTGAACAAAATTTCACAAAAAAATGGTTTCTGCAAAAATGGAAAACATTTTCCACCTCAAAAAAATTCAGAAGATACCTTGATCCATACTCTACCTGTGCACGAAAACCGATTTTGAAAATATTGCTTTGTTATTTAATAAAAAATCAAAAACCGAAAAAATGAGAAAATGCTTCCAGTTTCGCCTTAAATTGGAAATGAGTTTATTTTGCTTACATCTCGACCATGCTAAATGATATGAAGTTGGAGTCTCAGAGGAACATGCTATCTTAATTGTCTCTAGTTTTAAATTAGCGCTCTAGATGGCACTGCTTTTGATGATGCTGATGTGCATTCCATGGAACATACAATTATGACGATCTTATTTTTTAAAATTTATTTTCCCGTATTGCTAACACGGCAAATCCTTCAGAAATTTTTGCTGCACTGGTTCTTCCAAACAATATTCCTGAGACTTCACTTTGAAAACCTTACAGGGTTCGGGCCGTCATTCCTTATAGCTTATAGGATTTCTTCCACGATTTTGTCCAGGATTTTTAAAAGCTTTCTGTAGGAGTTCATTTAGGGATTGCTTCCAGAGGTTTTCCCAGTATTATCCCTAGAGTTCATAGCAGGCTTTCTGAAGCAGTTCATCAGTGGTCTATGTACTTATAATAAATAATGGAATCCCCTGACTCCTGAGTTTTCAGGTTTTCCCAGGGGAGCATTTTGAAACTTTATAATTTGAAAGCAAGTCCAAGTTTCACAAAATGCGTATAGTTTATTTTCAGAAGTCTTCTAAGAAAATAGTGAAAATTAGAATGCGCAGATCTCTAAATTCTTCCAAGAACTTTTTTGCAAAACTCTTTCGAAAATTAAAAAAACCGGTTGGGGAATGTTTCTCCCATAGTTTTCTTAAGTAAGTTGCTAGAAATTTCTTTGTCACCGAAAATTCTTAAAAAAACAGAAATGGCATCCACTGCACTCTAATCTAGTCTAGTCTAGTCTGCACATAAACAGCCATTCATTGAAAGAAACCTGGAAAATGTTAGAATCGACTACTTCTATAATTTTTCTTGACATTATCAATGCTTGCAGCACATCGAGGATGCAATACAAGAATTGAAGGGACCAGGCCTACTGTGCAGCGTTTTGCTGTGGATATTTATGCCACAATGAAGCTATAAAATGGGGACATCTCATACCAACCGCTCAGCATAGTATGTAGTATACATGTGAAGTAAATTCGTTAATAGCAGGCTTGGAAAGCGTCACTGTCAACACGAGTCATTACGCGATTTTTACAATATTACTCGCAAATTCTTCCATGAATTCATCAAAGGTTTGTTTTCCTGTTTGCTGGAAATTTTTTATTGTGTTACTCCAGTTTTCCCATGTTTTCATCCAGAGGTTTTTTTAAGCATTTGATCCCATGTATAGTTCATTTTGATTTTTTTTTCGGTGTTCTTCCTGGATTTCTGCATGAATTTTTCATAGGGTCTTTTGTTAGATCATAGTAAGCGTTGAATTATGTATGAATAAAACATCATTAGTTACTTGCACTCTAACTTGACTAGACGTCTCTATCAGGTTATGAGCCCGGGAATGTTTCCATAGAAACGGTCGTTGTTATCGGCCGAAAGTGAAAATTTTTCTCGAAGCAGGAAGAAAGGAAGCGAAGCGATGCCACGGACCCGGCGTTCCGGCGATATTGTGGAGCCCACAGGAAACCAGGCTGCAGGACATGGTGAAAATGTGCACCAGTACGCGCAGATGGGGAGTGCGGCGAGAATCCCAAGCAGCAGCATTTCGCTTCCGGCAGTGCAGAAGCTGAAAGGACGGGAGAATTATGTCACGTGGACCTTTGCGATGCGCATGGTGATGATCCGCGAGGGCACCTGGCGCGCGGTGGATCATCCGGACGATTTTCAAGTGGATCCGGATTTGTCAGACAGGGCGCTGGCAACCATATGCCTCAGCATTGAGCCGTACAACTATAGCCTCGTCCAGCGGTCCAAAACAGCGAAGGAAGCCTGGAACAGTTTGAAAACGGCGTTTCAAGATTGCGGGCGGTACCGGAAGATAAGCTTGTTGCGGAAATTGACCAGGCTGGAGTTGGAAGATTGCTCGTCCGTAGAGGAGTACGTCGACGAAATCATGTCAACGAGCCACAAGCTAGAAGAGATTGGGTTCGTGTTGGACGACGAATGGCTGTCGTTAATCCTGCTTATGGGACTACCGAAGCAATACGAGCCAATGATTATGGGGCTCGATGCATCTGGGATCAAGCTCACCGCGGACATGGTCAAATCTAAAATTTTGCAAGACGTCTCCATGGATACAGATTGCAAGTCAAGCGGTACTGTTGGTGCGTTGGCCACCCGTTCGAAGAAGGTGCAGAGGAAGAAGGACAAGTCCAACGTGAAATGCTTCAAGTGTGAGAAGCTGGGACATTACGCATCCGAATGTCAAGCGAAACCGAAGTCAAAGCCCGAGAAAGGATTCCACGGAAAGCAAACGGCGTTGTTAGCAAGCAAGAATTCCAAGCTAGAGGAAGAAGATTGGATTCTGGATTCTGGAGCAGGGCGGCACATGTGTACATCCGAGCGGGCACTGATCGACAAGAGAGATGTCACGGAGAGTATATTCGTAGCGAATGCCACCGAAGTTCCTGTTCCGGCCGTCGGCAGGGTCAAACTGGATGCCGATGTTGAAGGTATGTGTAGCACACTAGATATCGCTGATGTTCTGTTTGTTCCAGACCTGGCGGTCAACTTGCTTTCGGTAAGCCGTATTTGCAACAAAGGATATCGTGTGAGTTTTTCGAAGGACTCTTGCGAGGTTAGCAGCGAATCCACCGGTGAAATCATCGCAACCGGTACCGAGGAGGACGGTTTGTACAAGCTTAAGCAGTATGACCGACCTAAAGCGTGTGTTGCGAAATCCGGCGATAATCTAGAACTGTGGCACAGACGATACGGGCATCTCAACTTGGACAGCGTGAAGCGTTTGCCGTCAATGGTTACTGGAATCGACGTCCGTGGGAAAGATATTCCAGCCTGCGCCCGGTGTGCTGAAGGTAAGCACCACAAACTTCCGTTCAAGTCAATGGGCAACCGATCGAGTGAACTACTGGACCTGGTTCATTCGGATTTATGCGGACCGATGGAGAAGCCATCGATAGGAGGAAGCAAATATTTCGTCACGTTTATAGACGATGCCAGCCGTATGACGCACGTCTATTTTCTGAAGTCCAAAGGAGAAGCTTTTGACGCATTCGTTGAGTTCAAAGCGTACGTCGAGAAACAGACTGGTAGATCCATCAAGCGCTTCCGAACCGACAACGGAACCGAATATGTTGGTAACAAGTTCCAGCAGTTTCTGAAGGCAAGTGGCATCCGCCACGAGACATCAGTAGCCTATAATCCGCAGCAAAACGGGCTCGCGGAGCGGATGAATCGGACGATCGAAGAACGAGCCAGATGTCTGCTGTTCGATTCTGGTCTGGACAAACGATTTTGGGCTGAAGCGACGTCGACGGCGGTGTATTTGATCAACCGATCACCGACGAAGGGGAAGCAAGTTACACCGATTGAAGAATTCACCGGAAGGAAGCCAGATGTTGCAAACCTGCGTGTGTTCGGGTCGAGTGCAATGGCGTATGTCCCAAAAGTGAATCGGAAGAAATGGGATCCGAAATCCAGGTCGTGTGTTCTTGTTGGCTACGCTGACTGCTCCAAAGGCTACAGAGTGTACGACCCAGCGACCAAGCAAGTGTTCGTCAGTCGTGATGTGGTTATCCTGAGTGAAGATCTGAAGCGTGAACATGTCGAGATGAATGCAGATGTGGATCCGACCGCAGTGCCATTTCCGGTGGCCGCCTTCGAAGACAACGAAGAAGACTGTGATCCAGTCGTAGTGCAGCAATCCACTGCGCTCCCTCCGCAATTAACTCGGAACGTTTCACAACCTACCACGAGGCGCAGCGCGAGGGAGCGCAAGGTACCAGGCAAGTATTCTGACTTTAAGGTGACGTACAGTATCCTTCCTCAGAATCTTGCACTTTCACAGAATCGTCCAGACCTAGCGAGGTCGTCCATCATTGCGCTCCCGTCACACGAAAAGGAAGAAGATGTTGGACCGCAACACGATTCTGGGCACAGTGACTGGGAGCGCCCAGTCCAAGGCAAGTGGAGTAATAATTCGATCTGCAGCGGTATGCTTCCGTCGTCATCTATTCCACAGATTTCCGGGGAGCCAGAGACATTCCAACAGGCGTTGGAACGGCCAGATCGTGACTGCTGGATCGAAGCGATGAAGACCGAGCATCGATCGTTGTGCGATAACGATACGTGGTCCTTGGTCGATCTACCAGCAGGTCGGAAAGCACTCAAGAGCAAGTGGGTGTTCAAGCTGAAGACGAATGCCGACACTTCCACCCGGCGGCATAAGGCTCGACTCGTAATAAAGGGATATTCACAAGTCAAAGGCGTGGACTACGATGCGACTTACTCTCCCGTGGTACGGTATGCGACCGTGCGGTACCTCTTGGCGATGGCAGCCAAGCACAATCTTCAGGTACACCAAATGGATGCGGTGACTGCTTTCCTGCAGGGCGAGCTGCACGGAGAGGAGATTTATATGGAGCAGCCGGAAGGATTTCGGGACGAACGAGCTCCGACGAAGGTATGCCGTCTCAAGAAGGCACTTTATGGCTTGAAGCAGGCCAGCCGCGTCTGGAACCAGAAGCTGGATGAAAAGCTCAAGGCGATTGGATTCCAGAGATCGATGTACGACTCGTGCGTATATTATCGTTTCGAGGATGGGAAGGTGATCATCATATCCGTTTACGTTGATGACTTCCTACTATTTTCCAACAATCAAGCGCTAGTGGACCAGGTGAAGCAGCAGTTATGTTCCGAATTCCAAATGAAGGACATGGGGCAGGTCAAGCAGATTCTGGGACTGCGGGTCACACGATCCGATGGCATGGTAGCCATAGACCAGGAGCATTATATTGATGAGCTTTTGAAGCGATTCCGGATGGAGGAGTCAAACCCAGTATCGACACCCCTGGACGTCAACCAGAAGCTGACCAAAGCGATGAAGCCGGAGTCTGTGGAAGAAAAGGAAAGGATGAAAAGTATTCCGTTCAAAGAGCTGGTTGGTGGTTTGCAATTCGTTGCACAATGCTCTCGGCCGGATATCAGCTACGCGGTAAGTGTTGTCAGCAGCTTCAGTAACGATCCGGGATCAGCACACTGGACGGCAGCGAAGCGTATTCTACGATATCTGAAGGGGACGAAAAACCACAAGCTAGTGTACCGGGCTGATTCGGAGCAGGATTTCCAAGGCTACAGTGATGCAGATTGGGCAAACGACGTTGAAACTCGGCGTTCAGTTTCCGGCTACGTGTTTATGCAGAGCGGCGGTGCGGTTTCATGGAGCTCGAAAAGGCAATCCACGGTAGCACTGTCTACTACCGAAGCCGAATATATGGCACTTTCATCTGCTACCCAGGAAGCGGCTTGGTGGAGAGGATTCCGTCAAGAGCTTCATGGCGCCGAAATGTCAGTACCGATCAACTGCGACAACAAGAGCGCCATCAGCCTGGCGGAGAAAGATGTGGGCTACTCTTCAAGAAGCAAGCACATAGACATAAGACACCATTATGTACGAGCACAATTAGCATCTAGGGCAATTTGTTTAAACCATGTATCATCGATCCTTCAGGCAGCCGACATTTTCACTAAACCTGTACCAAATTCAAAGCTGTTTGAAGAGAGAAAAATGTTAGGAATTACCGCTTAAGGGGGGATGTTAGATCATAGTAAGCGTTGAATTATGTATGAATAAAACATCATTAGTTACTTGCACTCTAACTTGACTAGACGTCTCTATCATCTTTGCAACAGTACCTCGTGGGATTTCTTCAAGAGGGTTTTCCGATTAACTCCCAGAGTTTCTCACTGACAATCCAGTAAATGTCGGAGTTGTCTCCAAAACTTATTGAAAGTGACTTCAGGAATTTCTCTCAGTGGTTTCCCGGGATAGCTTTCCAACAGTTTCTCTCGAGATTGTTTGCGAGATTGCAGAAGTTTTTCCAGTTTTCTGATATTTCTCTATTATTTCATCGCAATATTTCTTTTAGAGCTTTTCAGATTTTTCCCCCAAAGTTTAATATTTCCTCCAGCGATTTTTCCCACAGCTATTTCCTGAGATGTCCCAGTTTTTTCTCGGGATTTTTCCGAAATTCCTCTCGAGATTTCTTCAAAAACACTACGAAAAAAAACCTTAGGAGAAAGATATTCCATGAGTATTCCAGGTTTTTTTATCTTGTTAACTAAAATTGCCTGAGAATTCCAGGTTTTCCAGGCTTTTTTTCAGGTTGCAGATTTCTTCTAGCAATTTTCATGGCATTTCTACGTTTATCCAAGGACCTTAGAGGTTGTCACAGATTTTTTTCTTGAAGTTTCTTCCGATACTTTGCCAGATGCTTTTTCCTGGGATTTGTTTTTCAAGTATCGCCCTGATTTTTTAGAGGTTTTGTGGGATTCTTTCCAGCTTTCCTTCCGATATACCCGGAGGAGTTTAGAGAAATTAAAAAAAAAACTCTGTGAGGAATCCTGGTAATACTTGGGTAATTCGGGAATTGTTGAACGGTTGGTACTGATTTTTTTCAATGCTTTTCGTGCATGATTCCACGGTGGTACAGTAAATAACAAGTGAACGTATAGATCCAGTCATAACTTACACTTCCCACTGAATTTGATTTCTCTTAAAATCAAATTTCTAAGAGAAAATAGAACATTTGTATCATATGTCTGGAACCCATATGTTGAACACATCTTTAAGCAGGCTCATCCTAATGTAGTCGATTTTTTTAAATTTATCTGTTACAAATTTATCAAAATTACATGTTCAAGTTTCAAGGGAGTTTTAGTAGGATTTCGTTAGGGCTTTTAAGGTGGTTTCTCGGATGTTTCATAGATTTTCAAGAATTTTCAGGGGTTTCAGGAGGGTTTCAAAGGGGTTTCCGGAGAATTCATGAAAAAGTTAGAGGGCTTTCAAGCAGATTTCACGGATTTTTGAAGAGGTTTTAAGGAGTTTCGGGGTTTCTGGTTATATCAGCGATATATCCTGAAACACCCATAAAATCCCACGCAACACCTTTGAAACCCCTTGGAGCACCCCATGCATGGAACCCCTTCATGAAACACCCCTGGATCTTCCTGGAACGCTCCTGAAACCCATTGAAACCTCTTGCAACGCTCTTGAATCCGCTGAAACCCACTGAAACACCATCGGAAACCCCATGTGACGTGCCTAAGCCCGTAGTGTAGAATTAGCAATAGTTAAAATACATGATAATAAAAATAAAATAAAAACTTATGAAGCTCCCTGGAACACCCCTGGAACTTTCTGGAATGCATCTAAAACCCATTGAAACCCAAGTAATGTTTCTGAACCCTCTGAAATCCACCATGGAACACCCCTGAACCCCGTTCCTGAAACCCTTAAAAACTTTGGAAAGCTTTTGCGTTTTCACGAAGTTTAAGATTGTTCAAAAATTTTACAATTGACCGAATTTGAGGGTCCTCCGTACTCCTCCGGTCCATCACCCATAAGATTTTGGTGATCGAAAACATCCTTGTCTGGAATGTCGATGAAACCCCTTGAAACCGCTTGGAACGTTTCTGAAATCCACTGAAATACCTTTGAAAACCCCATTGAACGCCCCTGGGACCCCATGGAACTCTCTGAAACGCCTCGAAACTCATTGAAAACGCCAGGAACGCTCCTGAAATCCACTGGAACTTCCATAAAACCCCCTGGAACACACCTGGAATGACTCTGCGCTCCTGAAACTCTTTGGAACATTCCAAGGAAGTCCCGAAAGCCCATGGAGCATTTTTGAACCCCTTAAAATCTTTCGAACGTCCCTGAAACTCCATGAAACCCGTTGGAACATCTCTCGAACGCCTCTGGAGCTCCTATGACACCTCATGAAATGCCCCTAAAGCCCCCTGAAACCACCTTGAATTCTCAGGAACCCCCTGGAACGCCCATGAAACTTCTTGGAACACCTCTGGAATGCGTCTGAAACCCTATAGAACCCCATAGGCCTCCCTCGAATGCCCCTAAAATTACCCTGGAATGTCCATAGAACCCCCTGTAACCTCTTAGAAGACCCCTGGTGCGCCCCTACATGATTGAAATCGGCAGTCATGCTATGCTGAAAGCTTTGGTTATGCCAGTATTTAATAAATGGATCATGGATGCATAATGAAAAGATTCTGAAAAACTTTAATTCATCCAATGAAATAACTATGAAAAAGTAATTTTGAATAATGCTAAAATTTGAAGGACATCCTCTCAGCTTTTGTAACTATATGGAGTAACTTTCATATAGATGTGTAGTATAAGTGTAAAGTGTTCCGTACCACCCATCGACAGCGCAACCAGGGCACAACCAAGGACGCAACATGTGGTCCACAGGACGAGACGACCCCGCAACCACCGACCGTGCGCTAAGCACAGATGTCAGTAGGCATTCTTCATCGCACGAAGGCAATTTTTGACAGATCTCAGGTCACTTTGACATATAATATATGAGTGAAAAAAGGACCACATCCAAGGCCGTCTTCGATTTACTTATGCAAAACTGTCATTGTGACCTGAGAATTGTCGAATCGTAAAATTGAATAATAATAAAAAGTTTCATGGTGTTGCAAAGTAAATTTCCTGCTTGATAATTCGCTTTTCCCATTAGAGTGGTCCAAAGAGGAACAATCTTAAAAATTTATTAATGTTCCGATTAAATTCCAAAATACAAAGTCCTGACAGGACAGGTTTCAGTTGCGCGGCTTGCGATCGTCCGGATAATGCGGAATCGCAAATGCTATTTTGTGATCACTGCCAGCAGTGGCATCCCTTCGGCAAGCAGGAGCTGTTCTCCAGGGTACTCCAAAAAATAAAGGGACGGAGATGGAAGAGAAACTAAAGCAAGTGCTGGAGCAGATGTCGGAGGCAGTGAAGTGGGAAGCTCGAAAAGCGGAATCGGAGCAGACGAAGCCGACCAAGTATCATGTTACCATGGTTTCAGTCAAATTGACTAGAAAAAGTTCTTAGAATCATCTTAAAACCAAAATGAAAGATATGATGTTTTATGACGGCTAGAAAAACTTCGACAAGACAAATTGGCCATCAAAATGTTACGGCGGAATGATTCGAGAAGAAACAGTCGAGAAACGAAAACTCTGTAAAAGCGTACCACAAACACTCGTCTACGAAAGTTCATTGCAAACTGACACTGAAGCCTGTTGGAGGTCCATCGAGTCTGCCGGAGAGTTTTTTGATCGGGTATGGCGGAGATTCGGCGTCACTCGGACGACCAGGGGTTCCCAAACCCGAGAAAGTAAAGGAAGTTCGCTGAAAAGATGAAAATCTGGGAAGAAGAAGAAAATTCCAGTGAGGAAGAGGAAATCTCCACAGAGGAAGATGAAAGCAGTGAAGAAGAAAGTCAAGAGAAAGTCAAGTGAAGTCTCGTCGGAAAAGTGGAAAAGGCAAAAATGAGCGGGAGAATCGGCAACGAGGACCGACTAAGGCGCAGATGTTCGCTCGGCAATTCCTGTCTAGGAAGTTACCACACGTCTGGCAGATTGGAAAAATGTTCGATGTTCATCAGCAACTAGGAGACGTCAACAAAAGCGTGCGGCTTTTTCGACGTGGAAAATTTGGCTATAGGAGTGCCTGAAAGGAAAGGTCTTGGAGGCGGTGAGGAGCAGACTACTTCTGCCGAAATCCGTCTTAAAGATTGTGAAGACACTGCGCATGTTGTACGGCAGGCCAGAGCGAATTCTCAACATGCTGTGAGCAAAGGTTCGCAATGCAGCGCCATCGAAAGCGAATTGGCTAGCGAGTTTTATCTCCTTTGGAGTGGTAGTTCAGCAGCTCACCGATCACCTTGAAGCGACCGGACTAACTACGCTTTTCGTCAACCTGTTGCTGATCCAGGAGCTGACAGAGAAGCTGCCGGCTGGCACCCGAGTCCACTCAGAAGGGAGAGGAAGCCTTGTAGGAGTATGGCAATATGGAACGAACCTGGTGTAATGGTTAAAGCACGTGACTATCACGTCGAGGACCTGGGATCGAATCACACTCCCGACAAACTCACAAAATGTGAGTTCTTCCTTCGGAAGGGAAGTAAAGCGTGGGTCCCGAGATGAACTAAACATCTCGTTAATACAATTAAAAAAAACCATGCAATATGGGTATAATTGGTATAGGGATGTTGTCCAGAGTCTCAAAAATACGAACAAATATGCAATATTATGGTTTAAAACCCAAAATGGTGGATGTTTAATGGAGTTTTAGGCTCCAAAATCACGCAATATGGGCATATTTGGTATGGGGATGATGTCCGAAGTTCCAAAATGGCGACCAGAATGTCTAAAATGGCGGTCTAAAATTCAAAATGCTGGCTCAAAACTGAAAATGGCGACTGTTTTATGAAGTTATAGGCTCAAAAATCATGCATATGGGTATATTTGTGGTGGCGTCATGCAGTAAGCGTATTGTAAGACACGGGATGTGGGTTCGATTCCCACTCCAGTCGGAGAAAACTTTTCGTCGAACGGAAAATTCTTCAGGTCACTAGGCGTAGTATATGTTGATCGTTGTCTAGTGTAAGTAATGTTAGGTCTGTACAGCCTCTGGCTGAAGACGGTGTGTAGTGTCTTTTTTATTTGGTATGGGAAAGATGGTCGAAGTCCAAGAATAATAACCAGAATATTCAACCTGTGGGTCTAAAATCCAAGATGGCAGCTCAAAAATCAAGATGTCAGCTGTTTAATGGATTTTTAGGCTCTAAAACCATATTGCAGTGTATATTTGGTATGAGGAAGATGTCTGGTGTACAAAACGTGGCGATCAGAATATTAAAGATGGCGGTCTAAAATCCAAGATGGCGTCTGTTTTATGGAGTTTTAGGCTCTAAAACCATATTGCAATGTATATTTGGTATGGACAAGATGTCCATAGTAAAAATGGCGACTAGGAAATCCAAGATGGCAGTCTAAAATCCAAGATGGCGGCTGTTTAATGCATTTTGAATATATTTGGAATGCAAAAGATGTCCGCGACTCAAAAATCAGGCGATAGATTGCAAGTGTTGATAATGACAAGAAAAATGATAGAAGTAGTTTTCCAGGATTTTTTCCAAGAGGTGTATGGGTGTGTAGACTAGACTAGACTAAAAAAAATAATAACTTTCACAGGTACAGGAACATTTTTATGTGTTGTAAAAATATTTTATCATTAAATTATAGTAATGGCGTACGGCTATTGAATTTGAACACCAATAAATCACTTAATTAGGTGTTAACTGCGTTCCGCGGCAATCACCGCTAGATGCAGAACTTCGAAAGGCCAAAGGACGCACGCTCATCGGCAGATATGGACTTGGACAGTCAGACAGACAGGAGCAAGTTGCATCTCCTGTGCCTGATAAATGCCTTACCATCAATAACATCTAATTGACTAACAGTTACAAATGGATGGATGGATGGTTGGAGGTAAAACCTTGCACGCTAAATACGTTTTGTAGAATATGCACGCCACGCTCGCATCGCACAGCCAAAGCCATATCAGTCACAGGAGGCGGCGATTGGCACGTCCAGGTCCACCGGTGCATCGATCGGCAGCATCAGCTTGTTGTAGCACTTATCGCGCCGCACAAAGTGAATGGCTTAATCGACCGTGTGCGAGCCTCCCTGATGCTGCGCGCGCGATCGAAGGCGGCCGGGAACCCTCGGGGCCACATAGCTTGTAAGAAGCGTAAATTAAATCAAAATCACTCACCACTCAACATTCAATTAGGTGGCGTGTGTTTATGCTTGGCACAGCTTGGCACGTCTTCGACCCCCGAGGGATAAGCCGTATGGTTGCATCGCATCGCATTGAATCGCAGTAAGCCTTAACATGGTTCTCGCGTTTCAATGATGGCTGGCTGAGCCACGTCAGCGATATTCAGCAGCAGAACCCCGGGAGAAGGAATCGCAGGTGGCTTTGGTGGCGGCGGCGATTTGTCATTCTCGGGCAAGCGAGAAGCAAAGCAGGCGCATATTTACCCCCTTCGCGATGGGATGTTGTTGGCGCGGCACCTGTGAACACAGTAGGCTGGGTGGCGTAATCTCTGTTAGTATCTAGGAGGATGAGGAGGGAGATGTTGTCGCTTGCGCGTTCAGCCTATATCAATACATCTCTGCATGCATCTGCTTCTTGGCGGGATGCCAAGATTAATCATCGTCACCACCGTCAAGGTGGTAATGATACCTAGCAGCGGGGAAGAGCTTTCAATTGAATTTGATCAATTGTTCTGCATCCTGTTTGCATTCCAGCGATGGAACTGTGCTAAGATGAACATTCGTAAGATATCCTGAGCAGAACGAGATACCTAGCTTACAGATAGCAAAGAGCAGCCTGTGCTCTAACACCTAAAATTGTTACTACTATTTTATTCTGGGAAATGTTATAAGAACGTCACAATAACTATTGTAGGTATTTGGGCAAAAAAGCTTCTTAACGAAATTCCATCGAAAACTTTTTGATGAACTCTTTGGGGAACTCCTTCGGGAATTATCTGAAAGATGTTTTTGGAGGACCTTCTGAAAGAAAGTATTGGAGGAACTCCTGGAAGACCTTTCCAAGGAAATACCGTCGGAGAATGCTAAGTAGTACTTCTTTAGTGAACTTTCTCAAGAAACTTTTCGGGGGAAATTTTCTCTCAATGAATTTCTTGGGAAAACTTATGACAGATTTTTTTGGATGATCGAAAATGGTCTTCCAAAAGTTTCACCTGACATCGCTCCAGTAGTTGAATCTGGAAGTTCTTTAAGAATTACACCTGCGATTCATTAATGAGTTCTAGCTTTGATTTCTGCAGGAATGACCCCTGAAACTTCTACAGGAGTTCCATCTAGGACTTCTCCAAGAGTTTCACCAACGGTTCCATCTGAGGTTCCAGCAGGAATTCAACCTGACATTACTCCAAGAGTTCTACGTATGATTCTTCCAGGAGTTCCACTTGGGATTTCTCCAGGAGTTTCATCTAAAACTCCTCGAGGAGTTTGTCGTGGCGTATTGTTTCCACAGTATTCCCCTTATTCCCCTTGATGCAACACCTAAGATTTATCCAGGAGCATGACCTGGAAAAATTTTGAAAGGATTCTCTGAAGTAACATCCCTGGCCAAGTTCGCAGGGGTTGACGGTATTAAAGTGAAGGAGTTTCATTTTGATTATTGTAATGTAGTGTTCTTTAGTGAAACATATCACCTTTTTAACACTTTAATGCGCCTCCAACGGTTCATCACGAACCGGCTGCTGCAGATGGAGTATGGCTGATCATATGCATCAGACATGCTCGATAAACACGGAGGAACCGCCAGGGCTCAGTAGAGTCTATTCCCAAGCAATAGTTCCAAATCGGTTGGATTTGAGAAGGTTTTGATAATCGTTACAAATCCTAATAAAAGTTTTATAGGATTTGTGACTGGTTTTGGAACCTTTTACAGCCAGCTAACTTCAACATGTTGTTTGGGCTCTATTTCCCACGTTTCTCGGTTGATTTTGATTAGGTAATAATTTATTAATGTCATAGTCGCTTTTTCGAATTTCTACAATGTTAGGTATACTCTATTATATTTTATTTAAATAAAGCAATTAAAATCAACCGAAAAATTAATAGTGGGAAGGAGATTTGCAGCACTTAATTGTGCTGATAGATTCGAAGCTAACGTGCGAACACTTGACGTGACAAAAAACTGACTGCTTTTTATTAACTGAACAAGGTTACTTTTGTATGACTAGGTTGACATTTCTAGGCCACGCATGAGAAAATGACATGGTTTACCTTGGTAGGACCGATAGGACAGAACGAATTTGAATATGTTTCATAGTATTTGTAGGGGGATGAATACATAATAGTTGACAAGCAATTTTTGTTTATCTCTTAGATGATGTTATGACACCAACAGAAAAAAAGAAGTTCAGTTACATGTTTCTGTAGGTTTTGGACCGATGAAAATTTAAGGACACGAGAGATGAACACAGAGAAGTAAAAATCAAGAAAACAATTTGACACAGAATCGACTATATTTTAACATACGGGTTCGACTGATGCGATGAATCTGTCTAGAAGTATCTAGAAGACAATTGACGCTAAGATTGGAAAAAAGCTTGCAGTTGGGACTAGATTACAATAATGGCCGATAGGAAACAATGCGCTAGACAGCATTATTATTCATTTTTTTTTTAATATTTACCCGTAGGTTTTTCGCCGGTTGACAGTACAGTATTTAGCTGTGTACGAAGATACGGATTAGTTGGTGTACAGATGACAGGGTTCTCACGGGAAGTGCTTCAAGCGAGGCTTACATAACAACTGACAATAAAGAAACCTATTTTCCTTGACTTTCTACGCAGTGGACATCTGACCGATCACACGTGTTTTCGTTAATCTCCTAGGCATTATTAAGACATGACGTATGTGCATGACGGAACAACTAGCAGGACACAGTTCCAGACGTCTCTTTTTAATAACGATATTCAGCATATTTCCAATAAAACTACACTTCAATAAAGCAAAGACTAAAGCTGTTATGATAGAACAGATCAGAATGACTTAATTGACTTATTGACTACATATTGGAGATCTACTTCGAATAACTGACAAATTGACAAGAACCTAACTAAATACATGGACCATACTGCAAAAAAAAACAATTGACAAAAAGAAAAAAGGGGAAACTTTTATTAAAACTATTTTTGTTCAACGCAGGCCAAAACAGTGTCGACTTGGGCCACGATATGCCTACGTACTTCTGTATGTTGAAACAAAAATAGAGGCTCATAGAAGCAAATGTAGGGAAAGGGTGCGGTGTTAGAACATAAGCACAGTGTGCTACCGCCGTAATCACTATGAAAAAAAAAAAAATTCTCTGAAGTAACATGAAGCACGAATCATACATATTTTCGAAAAGAATCAATCTCTAGGGGTATTTCGGCAGAAAGAAATTGATTGCGTTTGTGACAATCATTGTATTAAGGTCACGACTTATACAGGAATTCTCGATGAAACTTCTAATTGAATAAATCACTTGGGGTACTCCCGGAAAATGTCCCTGTGGAAATCTTTAGAGATTTTTTAAAGTACCTCCTGGTGAAATTCTCAGAAGAACTACTGAAAGAATTTCATAGGAACTACTACTGAAATTTGAATTTCTGAATTTCTTATGAAACTCCGAGAAAAATCTCCTGAAAAAGTTCTTGAAAAAAAAACTTCTTGCGCATTATTCGAACTACTGAAGGAATTCCCAGAGAAATTCCTCAAGATAATTCCTGAAAGTTCACGTAAGAACTTTTTCAAAAAAAAAATATTTCTGAAAAAAAAATGTCAGTAATGCCTACAAAACAGAACCGAAGAGCTTCTTAAGAATTTCCCAGAGGTGCTTCTGAAGGAATTTGTAAAGCAAATCCCGAAAAAAAAACCTGAAGGAATTGTCAAAAGAAAGTCCTGAAAGAATTCTTGCAGCTATCCCTGAAAAAAAAACACGTACCAACGCACTTTTGAGGGAATACCTGGATAAGTTTTTCCAGGAATCACTTCTGAAGAAGTTCATTCTGGAGCTTTTTACCACCGCCGGAGGAATTCTAAAAAAATCCTGCAGAAGTCCTGCAGGAATTTTCTAAAAATAAAAACGCTCTGGGAATGCACATAAATCGTCCTGAGGAAGTTCACAAAAGAATTTCCTTAGAAATTTCCGGAAGTACTTCTGAAATGATTTCTAAAAGAATGAAACATGAAATCAAACCAGAGAAGCTCTTGAAGGAAGTTTCAGAGAAACTCTTGAATAAATTTTCAGAGAAACTCTAGAGAAAATTGTTATAAGAACTCCTGAATTACTGCGACAGGGATATTGCCGGAGGAATTACTGGAAAAATATCCAGAAAAACTATTGAAGGAATCTCTGTTGGAACTCCTGCAGGAATTCTAAAAGAAACTCCTGAAAAACATTGATATCTGAAGAAGTTCCCGTCGTAGCTTCAAGATGAATTACTGAAAAATAAACCCCTCAGGAATTATCATAAACCCTTCTGAAGAAACTTATTCACGAAGGAACTTCTTCAGCAATTCTCGGAAGTACTTCTGAAATAGCAAATAGGTTCAAGAGGAATAAAGAAAAATAAAACCAAAGAAACTCTTGAAAAAAAATCCCAAAGAAACTCTAGGAAAAACTCTTAAAGGAACTCCTGAGTAACAGCTGCAGAAATATTTCCAAAGGAATTCCTGGAAAATTTTCAAGAGAGATTCTTGAAGGTATCTCCGTCGGAACTATTGAAGGAATTCCAAAAGAAACTTCTGGAAACCCCAAAGGAACTGCTGAAGGAATTGCCAGACAATCTCCAGAAAAAAAATCCCGGATGAAAAAAGAATCTCTTGAAGAAACCTGGAGGGATTTCTGAAGAAGTCTTGAAGTACTTCTCGAGAGAACTTCTGAAGGAGTATGTTATGAAATACATGAAAAAAAAATCGTGAAGGACATTCTGAAGAAACGCCTGAGAAAAAAGTCCCGAAACAACTCTCAAAGGAATGTCTAGAGGAGTTTTTTTTCTAAGAAATTTCCGGATGAAGTCCTCGAAGGATTTTCGGAGGAACTCTAAGAAAACTCTCAAAGAAACTCCTGAAAAGTTCCTGAAGAAATTTTCGAAGAAACTTCTGAAGGAAACCCCGAATAAATATTCATTCCTGGATTAAACTAGAGGTTTACGATTGGAGTGGAAATGGTAGGGTATCCAAGCGATTAAATTCTGCGTTGCCCGACGTTTCAGCCTGACTTATTTGCCCTTTTTCAAGGGTAAAGCTGTCAATCGTTTTTTTTTTTGTTTTTATCATTGGTGCAACAGTTTGTTTGGAGCTTCATGTACCTTTTACATATGTTGTTAGCGCAAGGTAGGAGGAAAACACAGTCTTTTAGTTGCCAAACTGTGCAACTTTAAAGCTGCAAGAATATTTTATTAATAGTACATTTTACATACAAACATTATTAGATTTACTTACATTTCTGTATACTCTCACTTATTTACACCTGCGCTACAATTCACTGCTTTTTAAACTCTATACTGCAGAGTATTTAACTACTAGAAGTACTTACTACGTACTCCACAAATTCATACTGACTGATAATTGACTGAATATGTACAATACGTATGTGTCAATTTCACCCGCAGTCAATCGGCATAAAGTGTATCGGTGCGTAGGGATGAGCCGGTTGCTTCACACATCTGACTATCTGTTGCACCGCACAGTGGTTGCGGTAACATATGTTTTTATGAAAATTGTAAAAATATTTTTGAAAGGACATACACACTTCTTCACATTCAACAATTCACTCTGTACTGTGTACAAGATACTCCAAACAAACTGTGACACTAATGATAAAGAGTCCATTAGACGGACAAATATATTTGTCATTGAAGTCCGACATTTATCCAAGGTTGCCATGATTCACGTTGTGTTGGCCATTTGTTGGGCTTGTTTGGTCAAATATTTGTCATGTCTAATGGGACCTTAACTATAGATAGCTTTACCCCTGGAAAAGGCCAAATAAATCAAACCGAAACGTCGAGCAATGCAAATTTAATCGTTTGGATTCCCTAGACTGAGAAAGCCAGAATCTCCTCGGTTCTGGTAAATATTTTAAGAATTTTTCTGAGGATAATTTTCATCGTAGCTCTTGAAGGAATTACCGCAGGAGTTACAGCCGGATTTTTAATAAATTAATAAATCCTGTACTGTAATTCAAGGTTTCTCCATCTTAACAAAATATAAGAGAAATTGTTTGTAAAATATATTTTGAGAAATCTTCGAAATTTCTGAAATAAAATCATGAAAATCTGAAAACCTGAATGATTATGAAGATTTTGATGACAAATCTGTGCAAGTACTTCCGCAAAACTAGTTGAAGAATTCCAAAACAGAAGAAATAACTAACACAACTGCTCAAACAGTTACTGGAAGAAATATCTAAGCGAATGCTTGATGGCACCCCTGAAGAAATAATAGCAGAAACACTATCTGAAAATGCTTGAGTAATCTCAGCAAGAGTGCTTGGAGAAATCCTGGCAGAAGTTCATGAAGGAATCCCAGCAAGAACTTCTGGATGTATTCCGAGAAGAATTCCTAGAGGATTCTTTGAAGAAATCCCTGAGGGAATCACCGGAGCAATTTACAGAGGGATCTTCAGAGAAATCTGTGGAGAAATTCCAGCAGAAGTTTCTAGCAGAACCCCATCAGGTATTCCTGTAGAAATTTCAGGAGGATTTTTCGAAACATTTCTCCAGCAATTTCTCTTGATATTCCTACGAACATTTATTCAAGGATTCCTCCAGGATTTCATCCTGGGATTTCTGATCTTCTTAAAGTTCTCCAGTGTTTCCAGAGGTTATTTCACGGATTCCTTCTGCTGTGGGTTAAGGGAATTTCTAGAGGACGTGTTCGCGGATTTAGCTCAGTGGGATTGGTTTTTCGATGGAATTTGGTGCATCAATAAAACTCGCGTGCTTTCGATACAAAGCGTTTATTCTGACTAACTTTTTCTCAAAACAAAAATGAATTTCTCTCTTACTCCCTTCCACACTCTCTCTCTCACAGCGCACGAGCCGAGGGGCTCATCAAAGCGTCGTTGCGCGACGCATCATTCTCCCCCCGTTGAGTCCGCAGGCTCAACCGACGGAAGCAAGCAGATCTTCGCAACACCTCGTCGAAACTCCGATGTAGCCGTCTTGACGGTGACCACTCGTACAATTCCATCTGCACCCGGATGGGTGGCCACGATTCGTCCAATATGCCATTGATGTGGCGGGGTGTTATCGTCCTTGAGTACCACCAATGCACCGATCTTGATGTCCGTCACTCCGCTATGCCATTTCGGTCGAGATTGTAGGTGGTGCAAGTACTCAGCCGACCATCGCTTCCAGAAATGCTCCTTCATCAGCTGAACATGTTGCCAACGGCTAAGTCGACCAATCTTCACCTCGTCGTATGAAGGCTCCGGAATGCTCAAGGCCGGTCTCTGAATGAGGAAGTGTGACGGCGTCAGCACCTCGACATCGTTGGGATCGTTGGAAACCGGAATAAGGGGCCGGCTGTTCAGGATCGCCTCGCATTGTGCCAAGAACGTGGACACTTCCTCGAACGTCAGCTTGGTCTCGCCAACAACTCGTTTTAGATGGTGCTTTACTGACTTAACGCTAGCCTCCCAAATCCCGCCGAAGTGGGGGCTGCGTGGCGGTATGAAGTGCCACTGGATTCCCTTGGAGATACAGAAATCAGTCAGCTTCCTCTGGGTCGCCTGATCCTCGAATAACTGGCGCAAAGCCGCCAGTTCGTGATTGGCACCAACAAACGTAGTGCCATTATCAGAGTAGATGTTAGCTACCATACCTCGTCGACTAATAAAGCGCTGCAAAGCAGCAATGAAATTTCCAGCCGTCAAGTTTGAAACAACTTCCATATGTATGGCCTTAGTGGCCATGCAAACAAACACGCAAATATACGCCTTGTATACTACGGTCTTCCTACCTGCTTCCTTGAGGAAAATTGGACCCGCGTAATCGATTCCCGTATTCGAAAAGACAGGTGCTGGAGTAATTCGGTAGTCCGGCAAATTTCCCATATACTGGGCCACTGGACGGGGGTTATGGCGACAGCATACGTGGCATTTGGAAATAATCTTCTTGATCAGCATCTGCGCGTTGATGGGCCAATATCGCTCACGGACAATTGACAACAGTCCGCGCTGTCCGACGTGAAAGTTATCCTCATGTAGTTGCTGGATAAGTATGGCCGTCACATGGTGTTTCTCGGGTAACAGGATCTGGTGCCTTCCATCATAGGGAATCGACGAATACTTCAACCGGCCTCCGACTCTGATCAAACCATCCGTGTCTATGAATGGGGCCAGTCCACTGTACCTGTTCCGCTTCGCTTCATCACCAGCCAGAGCACGAAACAGCTCACCAAACTCCTCCTTCTGTATTTGCTTCAAAATGGCATGAAGTGCATCTGCCATCTCTTGCGCCTTGAGCTCCGAAGTGTCACGGTTCTTAGTGCGGACGTTCTTGCAGAACCTCAATACATACGCCCACGCTCTGTGTAGTCGTCGAAAGTTGCTCAATCTGGTCATAACAATCAACGGTTTCGCTTGTACAGTGGTAGCAACGACCACCGTTGGCTTCAGTTCAGGTACCTCGTTGTCACTCAGCTTGATTCGTTCATCGTTGTACTTTGGATCTAGTTCCCACAAAAAGGGAGAGGAATTCCACCACAAATCCATTGTCGAAATTTCAGCTGGAAGCACCCCTCGCGAAATCAGGTCTGCTGGGTTTTGCTCGGACCGTACGTACTGCCATTGATAGGTTTGCGTCAGCTCGAGTATCTCTGCTACACGGTTCGAAACGAATTGGTTCAAAGCAAACGGTGATTTTTCCAGCCAGCACAACACCACTTGCGAGTCGAGATGAAGTGTCACACTCTTGAACGGAATTCCCATGGCTGCTACCGTTTTGTCGACCAGCCGAGCCAGTAGCAAAGCACCGCACAACTCCAGGCGTGGAATCGTCATTGGCTTGAGGGGTGCAACACGCGATTTGCTGCACACCAGATTGACTTCAACCGTTCCATCAGGGGAGATGCACCTTGTGTACAAGACTGCCCCGTATGCGCGTAGTGACGCGTCTGCGAACCCGTGAAGTTCGATTTGTTTTGCGTCGCTCCTGACAACGCATCGTTTTTTCTGCAAAGTGTTCACAAGTGGTAGCTGTCTGCGGAAGTCGATCCACATTTTCCTTGGTTCTTCCGGTAATTCATCATCCCATTTCAATTTCAGCCGCCACAAGTCCTGCATTAGCATCTTCGCTGTTGTGATGACCGGGCCGAGGTAACCACACGGATCGAAAAGGAGACCAACTGCAGAGAGAACACTTCTTTTGGTCGGAACCTTCTCGTCAAGCGGCGCAACGTTGAACCGGAAATAATCCTCGTGTTGATTCCAGATGAGACCTAGTGTCTTTATCGCGTTGTTAATATCGGCATCTTCGAACTTGACTTGCGATTCCTGTAGCTCGGTCGGAATGCTACTCCGAACGACTTCGCTGTTGGAACAGAATTTGTGGACTCCAAATCCACCTCGTCGCAGCATCTCCGTCAGCTGCTCGTAGATTTCGATCACTTCTTCAGTAGTATTTCCTCCGGTGAGAAAATCGTCAATATAGCTGTTTTCTTCGACCACCTTCGCCGCGACCGGCAAGTCCGATGCTTCGTCCTTCGCCAACTGCATCAGAGCGCGCGTAGCCAAGTAGGGCGCGCTGGAACAACCGTACGTAACAGTTGTCAGCTCAAACGTTCCAACTTCATTTGTCGAGGTGAGCCAAAGGATCCGTTGATATTTCCGATCGTCCTTATGGATTTGTACCTGGCGGTACATCTTCGGGATGTCTGCAGTTAATACGACCGGAAAGCAGCAAAATCGCAAGAGAATCGTGATCAGGTCCTTCTGCACCGTTGGCCCTACGTCCAGGGCGTCGTTCAACGAAAGACCGGACGAGGTCTTCGCCGAAGCATCAAAAACCACACGGATTTTTGTCGTTGTGCTGGACTCCTTGTACACAGCATGATGGGGTAGAAAATAACAATCGACGGGGTTGTCGAAAACCTCGACCATGTGCCCCAGAGCTTGGTATTCGGTCATGAACTCCGAATAGCGCTTGAGTTTCGTTTTGTTGGCAAACGATCGTAGTAGCCGATCAAATCGACTTCGGGCGGTTTCCAAGGAGTCGCCAAGTTGACCCTTGTTATCGTTAAATGGCAACCTCACAGTGAATCGGCCTGTATCGTCACGAAAGTGCGTTTGCTCAAAGTGTTTCTCGATGGCTTGCTCCCTTGACGTCAGTGGCGATGCTTCCTGGACCGTTTCCAGTTCCCAGAACTTGACAAGAGTATGGTTGATCTGTTCTTCGCGTAGGTTCAGTTGACAGATGCCTCCTTGTGGACCAGACGAGTGCCCTTTCACCGGTCCGCTGACGACCCAACCCAGGTCGGTCTCCACCAGCATTGGGGCTCCTTCTGCAAGCTTCATGCGGCCGTTCTTCACGAGGACAAAGAACAGCTCGGCGCCGATAATCATCTGGATCTCCTTTGGGACGTGGAATGATGGATCCGCCAAATCAACGCTCGTCGGGATGGACCAAGACCGGATGTCGACCTTCATCATCGGTAGGTTGGTGGTTATCGTTGGCACCACCAGGAAATCTAAAATAGCGTTGAAAGGATTGACACGAGAACTGATCTTGGTGGTTAGCTTGAACTTAACTCGGGTTTCAGCGTTGTTGAGTCCGCTGATCGGTAGGTTGATGTTTTCCATTGGCAGGTTCAATCGCTTGGCAAACGCTTCGGAGATCAGATTCGAATCAGAACCCGAATCCAACAGAACACGACACGGCAAACCGACGTTACCGGATCCGGCCACAAGCACCTCTGCCGTTGAGAGAAGCACTTGTTGTTTCAGCATCAGAGACGTGGCGCAGTTTACTGACCCGGCCTGTACCGCTACTTCTTGTCGTTCTTCGGGCTTCGCTGGTTGTTCGCTGGGTGCACTGCTGGACTGTTGAACGGGCTTGTCGTCGTGAAGCAGACTGTGGTGCTTCCTCTTGCAACTCTTACACGACCTTTCGGAATTGCAGTCGACCGTACGGTGACCGCGTCGCAAACAGTTAAAACAGAGCCCAGCTTGCTTCACCTTGGCGTACCGGCTGCTGACGTTGAGCTCCTTGAATTGACCACACTTGTAGATAAGATGATCACCGTTGCAGCAGTGGCACACCTCCTTGGTTTGTACGAAATTTCTGGCTTGCGGGATCTTCTGTTCTGGTTTGTTCTTCGGCTTCAAGGTAGTTCGTGGTTCAGCGTATCCTGTCATCTTCTGCAAAATCCGGACTCGTTCTCGTAGATAATCGATCATTTCGGCGTATGCGGGAAGTTCGTCTTGGGATAGCTGCGACTCCCACAGCTTCCGCGTTTCCTTGTCAAGACGTTTGGCGATCACGTTGACCAGGATCATCTCAGCTAATCCTTCAACCGGCAATTGGCGATTTTTAAGGGCATCAACGTGTTTGGTGCAGGTGTCGATTAGCTTGCGTAGTTCCTCGCCGTTCTCCGCCGTCATCTTCGGCAGGCTCAGCAAGGCGTCGATGTGCGTGTCGATTATGAGACGTTCGTCTTCATATGCATCCTCCAGCATTTTCCAGGCAGCCGAGTAGTCATTATTGTTAATGACATCCTGATCGATCTTTCCGGCTGCACTTCCGACTAGGGCGTTCTTCAAATGGTACAGCTTGATAGCTGCAGACTCGTTCGGATACCTTCCCATGATGGTCTGGAACATGCACTTGAAGGAGTACCAGTTCTCCAGATTGCCATCGAAGGTTGGCAGTGGGACGTGCAAGTGCGGAGGCATGTTAGACGCAGCCGTCGGTTGCTGAGGAGGGTTGTATGCAGGGGCCAATGCATTCAGCTTGCTCTGTTCTTCTCTCGCTTTCCACTCCGCAATTCCCGATTGGATGTTCACGTACAGATGGTCATACATTTCTTCTATTTGGATGTTTTGGAGCTTGAAATCCTCTCGCTGGTCTCGGGGAACAGCATCGCAGATCTCCAAATAGCTCCTCTCCACCTCATCATAACAGCGCCGAAGGTTCTCCAGCTGCAGGTTCAGCCAGTGGATGTTTTTATCCGGCTGATTCATGCCTGCGTGGATCCGCAACATCTTCTCTTTGGCCATATCACGACGATCAACCGCCTTCTCCAGCCGCTGAGCCATGGCCTTCTTCACTTGTGCTCGGGTTTTCAACAATTTTTGCACTTCTATCGGTTCGTAGCTTGTTGGCTCCCCAATCAAAGCGTCGAGCAGATTTTTTGGGGTTATGTTCCGCGACGCTTGTGGGGTTTGTTCTTCACTCATTGATACTTGTTCACTTTTTTCATCGGAGGACGTGTGTCGAACACGTTCCGACAGGTTTCGCGTGCACACACACAACGGTACGCCGCGTCGATTGGCAAATGCCGAACTTTTCCACACGGTGGAAATCGCGAAAACTTCACTTTTCCGTCGGAATTGCACCAGAAACCAACGTAAAAACCATCGAAAATGTCTATCTGGTTCGAGTGGACCAAATGTTCGCGGATTTAGCTCAGTGGGATTGGTTTTTCGATGGAATTTGGTGCATCAATAAAACTCGCGTGCTTTCGATACAAAGCGTTTATTCTGACTAACTTTTTCTCAAAACAAAAATGAATTTCTCTCTTACTCCCTTCCACACTCTCTCTCTCACAGCGCACGAGCCGAGGGGCTCATCAAAGCGTCGTTGCGCGACGCATCAGGACGTTTGAAAGAAAACTCTGAAAAAACTCATTTAAACGAAAGCTTTTTTAAATTTTTATTAACGAGTATTTTAACTCCTATTTGTTGGTTGGATTTAGGGTGGATCCGGAATGAACCCGAAATGAATCAACCCGAATGAATAAACGAACTTTTTGACAGTAGTTAGGGCCGATCCAGAGCGGACCTAGTTTCGCTCTTCGAATAAACCAAAACGACAAGAGGGAAAGTTACCCGTGTTTATCTTCATTTGAGAATTCTAACACAGACAAACAGACGTAACACTCTTCAAAACAGTTTGACACATGCATTTAACGATCAATTCGAATTTCATTCGATCTCCGCGATCCTTCCACCAGAGGCGCAAATACTCGATCGCTTTGGCGTTTGCCAGTGTACACGTTGCTGAATGATGCAAACGAAAATTACAGGCGATTTATGTAGTAGTGTGCGTGTTAGACAAACGTCAAATAGAAATTCATCATGGTCGACAGTGTCTCGCGCGGCTCTACCAACAAGTGGCAGTGTGCTGATGCAAAAGGCATCGAGCAAAAGTTATTGCTGAATTTCCTCTAAAAGTTATGGCTGTTTGTCTATGATTCTAAGGTCATTTTGGCAATAGTGACAGAAAGACAAAAACAGCCATAATCTTATTTTTATCCGCTCATGCATCATCTGTCAAAGTGACTAGAGATTTGTCCTTTTTTATAATAAAGAATCAAAACGATGTTGAAAAATATGACAGCAACATCATAACACACGTGATTCAGAAATAGACCATTTTTGTGAAAAGTTCCATTTATCAACGCCAACTGTTCAGGGCCATTTTGTCGCAGTACAGGAGTTAGTTAAGAACTCATTCGTCCACTAGTTCATATTACTTATTTAAATAGCACTATTTTTTGTAGCATGACAGAATATAGATTTACCCCCTGCTGACGAGCTGTGTAAACATTCTTTTGATGTTTACGTGCTGGTCAATGCAAGCTGATTCTCTCGGTGCAGCGCAGTGGTCATCCACCAACAACTGATCGATTGAATTCAAGGAACTTCTCTACTCGTCGTCGTTCATATCGCACCACCTTTGCACCGGCGACGACGTTGGCGATCAAAGCAATCCAACAACTTCAGCACTGGTAAACAGCATCGACACACTTTTCCTATTAATAGTTGTCGTCATCTTCATCATCATCCGCCGCAGCGCAGCAGTTGCTTGCAGTACTAGGTAGCAATGGAATGGAAACCAGCCTCATCAAGCAAAATGTGTGCTCTGTTTGAACAAGTGCAGCCACATGTATATTAAAAACAGAACTGAAACTGTTACATGGTCTCGCTCTCTTCTAATGGTTGTTAAGCGACGAACGTTCTTAAAACGGTTTTATTGCCTGCTGCGTCTGCGATGTTCACTGTGCGCCGCAGTAACAGAGCAGGCCAAGAAATCGGTATTGCCCGTCAGACTTAGCATGGACGGATTGCTTAGATTGATTCGCGTTTTTCTCCGGTTTCCTTTGACTCCTTTGACAGAGATAATGGAGTCCATCATAGAGACGGTAACCAACTTGACATTTTTTACTCATTTCCAAGAAGATTTGCATTCTGCTTGTCATTGAGGCAATTGCCGTGGTGCTGCACACCTGTCGACGGACTCAGCGGACGACTGCGCGGGAATTAGTTTCATATTCAGTTTAATTGTTCATTTATCTTCCCCGCAGTCCGATGCATTGAGTGAGGGAGGTTAACCTGACAGCCCATAAAAGTGCTACATATTTGCAAACATCGGCCGGGTAGATGGATCATTTGTTCGATGTTGACTGACGGCAGTGTTGCCAGCGCACGTTTAACTGATCCTGGAGGACGTAGCAATCTCCTTATCCATATATTGACAGCCCCTGTTAACCGATTTGATTGAATGCACCGATGGACATCAACGCCTACTTGCCTGTGCGGTTCTATTGCTACTTTGTAGATTTTATTCTCACATAGAAAACAACGAGATGCAACTACTATAATAGTGGCATTCATGTTGAGTAGACCAAAGTTGCATAACAGCACCTGACTAAACGGAAAACCGACCCTTCGTGGTGCGCTCTCGCGTGCTGTGATTAATGAAGGCGGATCGATACCTTGAAAATAAAAACTCATCTATATTTACTAGGGGAGAGGAATATGGCACTGTAAAAATCACACCGCCGTTTATTACTGGAGGCACTTAAAAGAAGCCCCAGCATTTCGAAACCATTTTGCAATCTAGCAACCATTGGATGGAGCCACAACCGCAGCGCAGCACCGTATTTCCGCTTAGCCTTCGGTGGGTGGTGACACCCTCGTCGACGATAACATTAAAAAAACATGTGCGCAGGCACATTTTTCTCTGCCGCAATAATGGTGGACGACAATAATATTTAGTCCCCCTGAAACGGTATAATTACCATTCATGTGTGGCCATTTTGTAAGTACCCAGCCAGCACTCAGAGGTAGGTGCACACAGAGAGTGCGCGCGCATTTGTCCCCACGCCGCTGTTGTTACGACGACGATAGCAATCGCAGCAGGCTGGTGGATTGCAACAACAGTCCGCCATCCATCCATCCAACCATCCGTCCATCCAAGGAGGTGGTGGCAAATTAGTTCCGCTGATTGGGTAACTAGGAAAATAGGTTATCTCGAAAAACCGCACACACATGTGTCGCGCAGTACTAGCAGTTGGTTTGTTCTGACGGCTATGACGGACGAGAGACCCAGGTCGTTCTAGAGGGGTGACATGAGGTACACTAGCCGGGATGGGTGATGATTACTATATGGGACCACGCCGCCGTGGCATCGCATGCCAAGCTGCACTAATCGCAGCAATCTGGGACGGTAATCGAGCGTGATGCGAGGCCAAATCGGTTGTTTTCAAAACTCTCTGATTAGGACTTTTCCAGTGCCCCATTCGATGATTGCGCATTGTGCCCTCTTAGGTGGTACCCCCACGGAGGGGACCGATCCTGGGACACGTGGCTTAACTGACCAAGAATGATTCAATAGTCTAGTCTGGAGTGATGAGTCAGCCTTAGATGAGAATTACCTTAGGAGGTATATCTTCGAACATGGTGGTGTCATTAGTACTTCCTGTCAAACAAGTTGACGTAAAATAGTAGACTCGGTTTTTCCCAAAGCGGTCATTCAAATTTATGATCAAGTACTTGACAATAGTCTTGTGCGCAATCACTTGGATATTGGATCTCACGAACATCCCAATCAAGGTAATTATGATAAAGATAATCCAATATGGCACATAATGCATTCCGCCATATTGAAAAAATAAATGACAGCTGGCAAGTTTGTTTTTCTAAGCAAGCCATGATAAGAAAGTTGTCAATGATATATCCTTCGGTATCGCAAAAGGCAATTTTAAAACTTTCTACCTAAATGCTGGAGAAAGCGTCTAACTTTTTGATTGAATTCAATATTAGGGTTTTTATCTAATTCCCGTCTAGCTAATGCCTCATGGCCAATTTGGTATCAATTGGTAATTTATAAATTAGCTTCCATATTATGTGAAACATGTTTAGGGAATTCACTAAACAGCGAAAACTGTTGATCAAATATTGAATACGGAGTACGGTATTTTTTAACGAAATTAGTACAGCTGAATATAGCAACAATGGATTGTTTGACCGTCAACATGTCAAATTCTTCGCAATACAGAACAAATCATGTGTTAAAAGGACGATTGAGCAGAAAGCTTTTGAATTGAGATGAATGTAGCTTTAGAATAACAACCAAAATATTTCAATTAATTTTTGCCTACCAGATCATAATACGCACACATTTACTTGCATCCTGCCTAAGCAAAGACAACTCGTTGTTGAGTTAAAACTTTGATATGCCACAGACAATGACGAGAATTGTCAGACAAAAGAGGCACAAAACAAGCAAGAAGACGCGGCGATTACTTTTTATCTCAACTAGTAACAGATAATGACATGTCTCGAAAATTTTTGTTGCAGACAAAAAGGAACCTGTATTTGTTGCGTACTTTTTAACTCGTGAATAATCAATTATTACCAAAATCGAAACTTTTTGTTGATACATCTTCAGCAGCGTTGCAGTGTTTGCCGACTCGAAGTTACCGCTCGAAAATCACAATGCAAGCCTAAAAATCTTTAAACTCTTGGTGCACGATCTTTGTCCTATTCGGTTCAAGTTGGGACAAACCTATGTCGCATTGGGTAGAATGTCGCAACATATTCAGGTTGCAACATTGTCGTTATTGTTGCGCGATGGTTGAATTTTGATTCACTGGCCACAGAGCATTTGTGGGGTGTGAATTAAAGATTGATTTAACAAGTGAATCTGACGAATTCAAAATAGAACAGTGATGAAGTATAATTCGGCTAACTGCTGCTTTGGTGCAGCCCAGGTAACAATTTGATGCTGTACAAACGTTTGTACAACTATTGTAAATTAGCTTTCATTTGAACAAAAGCTGAGCACAAGAGATACAATCCTTTATTCTTCTCCTAAACATCTAATTTTGATGATTTTATTTAACCTTTAGCTGTTTTGAGGTTCATTGGAAGCTGATTTAAGGCTTAATATGCGTATGTAATATGTATTGAGGCTGACGAAGCGATGTGGCTTTCACGAAAACATGCTTGGGTCAGCTGTCAAAAATCATTTGATTAAAGATTGAACAACAGATGATTAATTCTACATGTTGGTGTATGTTTTAAAGCTGGTTACTCGGATGAATAATATTCTTTTCAATTTGATATTCAGCCATCTATGTATTGCTGATTAAAGAGGTTGAACAAGCTATACTTCAGGCCAATACTCAGCTGTTATTGTGTTCAGCCATTGACACTATTAACCAGCTATTGTTTACACTGCACTAGTAACAGGCCACTGCTTTTGCAAATATTACTTAAGTATAATTGGGAAATTACAAGATAACAAATGTCGTTTCTGTAAATTTGAGAGCGAAAGCTCTGAGCATTTATTGTGTGAGTGTGCTGCACTTTACCAAAAGCGCCGCGGTTACCTTGATAAGGGCTTGATGGAGCCTTGGGAAATCTGGGCCTCTCATCCCAAGCAGGTATTGGATTTCATACGAAATACAGTACCTGATTGGGAAACACGCCAATAGCTGTGAGGATGATCATTTCTTCATAGTGATGAGTCTTTTCAGTACGGCAAAAATAAAGAGGATGACACCACAATACATCAATATAATGGTCGCAGTGGTACTATGTCCCCAACAGGAGAAAAAAAACCAGCTATTGTTCAGCTAATACTCGCACTGTTCAGCATTCATTGTTACTTGGGAATCGTACACAAAACCAAAAAAAAAAAAACGTAAATAAAGTGAAAATTCACGTAATTGTTAGATTTTCACTGCTGTAGAGACTGTTTATTAATAACCTACATCTTTCTTCTCAAGTTTCTTCTTCTATCTGACGAGCTGTTTGCAAAGGTAAGTTGGAATATCTGTAGTTATTGGCGATTGTCCGTCTAATATGACGGGAAATAGCACATATAACTCTATGCTAGTTTAAAACATGTGCTTCTAGACACGATATTTTTCTAATTTCATACAAAGAGCGTTAAATGAAAAAAAAAAAACATTTTACCGGGACCGGACATATTAAAGGAGAAGTTCAAATCCACATATAAGGGACCGGGACAAGGCACTTGAATACCCGTGCTGTAGTTCTAACGACGCCCTCCACTCGTTCGCCGACGAAGTCTTTGGAAAAGTATTTCCGTGCGCAATATGCAATTCCCTTAGTTTTGTCATTGACAGCAGACCTCACTTATTTTTCAAGTCCACAAATTCGTCAAACCGTAAAATATTAGATATTTCTAATTTACAAAGAGAAATCATTTGAAAAAAGTAGATTTCCCAGAACAATGTTAATTTGGTGACGTTTCGATGTTTTCCAAAATCACAGAGATTGCTTCGATCCAACCATAAAAAAAAATAAAAGTATCGGCAGGAGCGTCAGAAGGGGGTGATTTAAAGATTATGGCAGGCCAGCGTAAAAAGCTGGATAGTGAAGCAGGCTGTGAGCGCAAGCGGCTGCGCTTTCAAAACCGTCACACTTTTTCTTAGCTCCACGTTGTTTTGAATATGTCCGGCCGAATTGAGAAACGGCTGGCAGTGTTATGCCTTCCGCAAATTTTACCTCGCAAAGTAGGAATTTGTATAATTTGCTGAGTTTGTTCCTGTACGTCGTTTTGGTGCCAAAACGTTGACCAAACGTATATCCTTTGGACTCAACCCTTCCACTAACAACACCCAAATTCCCGTGACATCTGAGAGGAGTCTCGCAGAGGACGTATAAAGACCTCTTCATAGCTTTCGAATGTGTCCAACTAACCTTCCTTTCCCATTCCTCAGCTGCCGCAAGGACATCGTCAGGGCAGCTTTTGACCGTTGGCGGATTGCGTCAATCTTGAGACAGTGATTGGCCCCAAATCATCTCTGTGCTTTGGTAACAGACGAAAAAGAGGCAATGCTCATAACAGCTACCTGGGACTGTACCACATAGGAGCAAAAGAGTAAGAAAGTGGGAGGCATTGTCCGATGTTGAAGACGGACGCCAGGAAGTTAGGCAGAGGAAAGTGTTTCCTTTCGTGGAGTGTGACGAGCGTCTTGTCGACCCTGAGGCCTGAAGAGATCTCATCTTTACAGCGTCTCGGAGTAACACGACCCTTTCTGAGTTACAGATTTCAGAAGAAACTCCAAAAAGATTCCCACAAATAATCCTTGAAGCATGAGTGTGTAATCCTGGGTAATCCTGAAGAATTTGAAAAGACGATTTTGGAGGATGTCCAGCAGAAGCTCTTAAACAAATCTACAAACAAATCTATGGTTCAATTCTTGCAAGAGTCGCAAAAAGAACTTTTGCAGGAATTCTACAAGATCCAAGCAACACACAAATCACAGAAGTGTCAGAACAGCGCAGGTTCTGGTTACACAGAAACCACTGTGACTTACTCCAGCTAGTAAGTATCTCTTTGTTGAAGGTAAGTGTTCTGCGGCATGCTGTGTTGCTTGGGAAAACTCATAAAGGAGTCCTATAATGAACTCTTGGGGGAATCTCAGAAGAAACTGCTGGACGACCAATCTAAAAAAATACTTGGAGTTCTTGCCCTTGCTGTCTTGGGTGTGCAATCGGAGAAGAATTTCCTGAAAGAATGCCACAAGCAAAACTTTTAATGATGTTAAAAGGAACTTTCGATGGGATCCCATTACATATTTGGAAAGAATCAAATAAAGAATTTCTAAGGTAACCTGAGAAGGACTACATATTGGAGGAATCTCAGAAGGAATTTAACCGTTATGTGTCCGACAAACTTTTTTCTTTTTTCTACACCGGATATTTTAAATGGGTGCTGGGTACCCGGGTACCCTGTCGGCCACATAAGGGTTAAGGTAGAATTTCAGAGCAAAATCTTGGGACATTTCCGGTAAGGTATTTCTGAAAGAAATGCCTTGTTGAATTTCAAAAAGAAAATCTGTAGAAAAGTAGAGAAGGAACTCCAGAAAGAATTCCAAGGAGATCTTTTGGGTAAAACCCAGACTTAGTTCCTCGAGGAATTCTAATTCCTGGTTAAATTTCTAAAGGAATCATCGTAGAAACTCCAGAGGAAATTTTAAAAAGGGCATCTGTTTGATTCCCAGACGGAACTAATGAATAAATCCCAGGAGCCATCAACTCTTTTAGGTATCCGAATAAAAACTTCTGATGGAACTACAAGGGATAACTAAGATAAATCGTACAAGATTACTTAAAGGAAGCCCAGACATATTTTCAAGGATCTCAGAAGACATTCAGGAGCAACTCCTGGTGGAACTTTTAATGGAGACCCCAAAGAATCTCCTGAAGAATCCCGGAAGTATTTATTGCTGGATTTTCCGAAGGAACCTCTGGAGTGATTTTAAGGGAGACTTTTGCAAAACTTCAGAAGAAACTTCTTAGGAAGGCCAACAGACGGCAGGCAAAGAAGCCTTTCATTCAATAACCTGTGGAGATGCTGAAAGAACACTAAGTCGAAGAATAGCAGGCGATAATTCCAGCGGGAACGTAGAGCCAGGATGAAGAATTTGTAATATCAGCATGCACTTGTGCAGACGTAAAGGACTCCACGAACTGCCATAGGCAAGCAACTGCAATCATCACTTCCTCCTTCTTCCCTACATTGATCGGTAATCTGTCGTAGCAGGCGCCATTCTCGCCTCAAAATAGAAGATCACCAACACTCACACACACATAAGTCATCTAATTGGTTCCTTGTGTGAGTGTAGTAGAACTGGCGAGATTGGAGCAACTATGGGTGTAACTAGCTGCATTGGAGCAACTAGCTTTCACCTGTTCTTCATGTCAATGTTATTGTGCACAAACGTTGGACATTTTCTGGAAGGACAAGGTTTTCAAAAGCTTCCACAAAAGGGAGTGTCGTGTCAAAAACTGATTGAAATTTAGAGCTGTGTGACTTGGCTTGCTGCGATTGAGTGTCATCGATCAGTTAGGAGTACCAAGAATACTTATAAATGCACAACGAAGGGCACTATTGAAAATATAGAATGTTTTTTTGCATTATAAGCGTTTTCCAGTTATAATTAGTTATCTTCATGCTGAAGAATCCACTACCCCAACTAAAAGAGGCACAAATTTTACGCGATGACAAACTATGTGCGGGTCCGCAAATACATTAGAACACACATGCACACGCACATTATCTTTGCACAGTGGGAAAATCAGCTGCGCAGTGCAGTGCACTGCTGGTGCTGCAGTAGTCCGGTTAAGGCTTTGCGTGTCAGCAAGTCATGGCCAACTGCGGTTCTCAGTGAGTCCAGTGTTGTTGTAAGACGACGGACGCGGACGCGACAGCAACGTGAAGCGATGCGACTACTTATTCTCGGTAAACGGTGCTATATGTGCTGGCCGTCAAACGATCGAGGTTTCGCTGACTTGCTCGTTCCCCGTACGTGATGTGTTCAAATTCACTTTCGGATGGGTGTACAAACAGTTCGTCATCGTCATATAGGTAGGTTTAAGTCTCTGTGTATGCATACACGGTTCCAAATCGTAAGAAAATAAATTAAAAAACATGTGAGCCAGCAGCTTACACAACTGGAACCGTGTCGTCGTCGTCGGGTGATAGCCGCTAAATAATGAACACACAAGCGAAGGAGATGGAGGAAAAAAACGGTAGTAAATAGGAAAATTTATGTGTGACAATACGTTCTGGTTCTGGCGATGTATGCAGGCAGGTCTGTAAACTTCTCGCCCAGGTAAAACACAAACATCCGATGCCATGGCAAGACGATGCGACGATGATGGCGGACAGACGGGGGCAGACAGTGGACCTTCCATTTCCATAATTTTCAGATTAAGAACATAATAAAAATAATATGTCTTCATACGGCACTCGAGACAGTTTATTTCTGTGTCATTCTCATTTCCTCGGTTGCAATCATCATCATATGCACTCGCCGTGTCATCGTTTACGTCGCATCGCAGCAGGCGTACCCTCTCCTTAGCTGCATGAAGTCACAGCTTGCTGTGCTGTGCTGAGCTTTCGCTGTTGTGGATAGTGGGGTTCTTCCAGCGAACTTTGGCGAACCTCAGCCCAGCCAGCGCCAGCGCTTGCTATGATTGTGAGGCCCAGCGCGCTCGTTGTTTGTGGCGATTTGCGTTTGTTTCTGTTTCCGTCGTCAAGTCATTTTCGCCTGCACTGCGCTGTTCAAACAGAACTAACCCGCGGATTGGATATGCTTCCACTCCAGCATATCCAAGTGAGCCGGACCGATGCGAAACGAATTCTCGACACGACAACGTGGCATGTCGCGTTAGTTTGATTCCTACTTATGTGATGCGTCTTATGGTAGGTCCTTGCGCACCACGATACAAAATTACGCAAATCCTAGCAAGCCAAGTAAAACTGTCGTCCGTCACGTCACGCCGGCCGTGACTGGTCATGATTTCTTCTCTCGAATAAATTAGTTGTTGTGTGTGAGCGCACAAAACGCGGACTTTGTGCATCATTGAGGAACGAGAGCGACTCCGACGACGATGACGACGACGGTGCATTATTCAAATTCGCAGCGAAGCGCATTATTGCAAACTCACCGACGACCGGTAGCGCGAGTTGCGTTAGCGAGGGCCCAGCGCAGCGATTCGCGTAGGTAATTAACAATATCTTTTGGCCGGTGGAAAATAGCTGGGTACTTACATACTACCTTACCAGATTTGGCGCCCGAGACGGGGGTTCATTTTTTTCGCCAAGGTTAATCCGGTGCATTATTGGGGGGTTCATGGAACAAAGTGCAACGACTACAGAGCTCAGCTCAACAGAGTATGATTTGGCGCAGTGATTGTGCAGTCTTGGGCGTCGACGCATTCGCTAATGGTGATATTCTTTTTTCCAGTCATTTTAATGAGTTGAGGTTCTTGCAGCTCGATTGAAGCTTTGTTTTTTGCTCTAACATTACATGTATGTCTGTATAGGTCTGTACCTAATGTTATAAGACAGCATAAAAAACAGTAAAATGTAATTGAAATTCGTTTTTACATTACATATTACCAAAAAATCATTGAAATTTACGATACTTTGCTACAATTGTTAGCAGTAGGCGCTTGGATCTGGATTCAATCATAGTAACCCTATATAATAATTTGAAAAACAAAACTGTCAGTCTATGTTTACCTCTCGAACCTCTCGAACTAACCGGTAATTCTTTCTACGTAGGGAAGTGGAACCATCTCAGCAGGGTTTCTATTTTGGGCACTTTTCTGCTATAACTCAGTCAATTTCAAACCAATTAATACATTTTTTTTTGTAACGAGTTCACCGTGAACCCTGGAGTAAGCGGAGCGGGAGACGGTTTACAAGCAACTACCGGAAGGAGAGAGAATCCTCAAGAAACTCGCAACAGTCACCGCCAGTTTACCTTCAGTAGAGCGATTGACCAGCCGGGACAACTAGACAAAATGGAAATTCACCGTTGAAACGTTCCTGGAAATAGAAGACCTCTGGGACATTTTGAAGTGCCCTCCTGTAGCTGAAGAGCATGCTATGGTTGATGCAGTCAAGGACCGAAAGGCTCGCGCATCGAAAACGACTCGCACCATCTACGCGAGGTTGGATTTAAGATCCCCAAGGAGTTCTCCTCCTACTCGGGATAACGCTTACTCTATCGATTGACAGCTGCTAACGAGATCATAGCAGGCCACGACAGTTCCTCTTTCTTCGAGCAGCGTGCGACCAACTGTCAGCGTACTGCGGTGTATCAGGTCGCTGCGCTGGGCGATTCTCATCGAGAATCATTAGCCAAATTCCCACAGAAAACTTCTACAGGAAGTTCGTTCATCGTGGGACAAAACTGCGTTTATTGGAAAGTACACATATCGGTATTGGCATGGAGAATCATGGACGAAAACGGCTTTCCTGGGAAGCTGACTAGACTGATTAAAGCAACGATGGACGGTGTGAAAAAGTTGGAGGGGTTGTATACTAGACACGACCGCAAGTCTGACGTTGAATAACGTCCGGTTATGCATTAGTTTCAATTATTGAATGCTGTAATTAACATTGCTAAAGACTGTGATGCGACATTTTGATTTAATTTAGTTTTATTGTAGACGGCGATTGATAGTGCACCGCATAACATCTCTAGGTTCCATACCTCACATTTCGAGTGAATGCCAAATCCTCTAATAATCCTCTTTGAGTTGTTGCTTGAGCAGTGTTTGACGCCAGATTGATGCAGATTTCAGAAACTCTCCCACAATATCAATGCTTTTGCTGGTTTTTGAAATTTTGAATGGACGCGACAAGACTTGACCTGCGAAGTAGTTGGTTTTAACATATTTCCATAAACGAATTTGTCAAAACTATTTAATAATCTTTACCTATAACAGAATTGTCATTGTAACCGTTCATTTTATAAGAATTTAAACTGATGCAATCCAACAGATCATTCAAAATGCAAATCATCAAGCTTTTGCTAATTGGTGAACTGGATTCACCATATAGCCGAGGCGGTAAACGCACGGGTATTCAGCATGACCATGCTGAGGGTGACGGGTTCGATTCCCGGTCGGTCCAGGATCTTTTCGTAAAGGAAATTTCCTTGACTTCCTTGGGCATAGAGTATCTTCGTGCCTGCCACACGATATACACATGCAAAATGGTCATTGGCAGAGGAAGCTCTCAGTTAATAACTGTGGAAGTGCTCATAGAACACTAAGCTGAGAAACAGGCTTTGTCCCAGTGAGGACGTAACGCCAAGAAGAGGAGAGGAGGATTCACCAATAGTTAATTAAATAACTAAGAATTTTCAGATATCGTATACTGTATACAGTTTTCTTCTAGATTGTGTGGCAAAAATGGGCATAGAAGTGTTCAATTTTTGCGGAGACACACACATTGAAATTTGGCTGGGAAATATCAAGGATGCTACAAGAATCATATATATTTCCACTACTCCGTTTGCAAAGTTTATGCTATGGTTTTAAGACTTAGCCGGTTTTGACATATTTGTGACCTGGCGCGTCGTTTAGGAAAATTATTCGGGTCATTCTTGTGGGGAACATTTTTGAAGCCCTTAGAATGGCTGTTTAATTTTATTTGTTGTACAATAATCGTTCAATTATTGCATGGAGTGAAAATCGGTAGTTATGCCAACCAAATCCAGAACGGCATCGGTGGCGTTGACTTCGATTGGGGTTTTGCGATGGCGATGCTGCGCTAACTCTGAGCAAAAGCAAGCCCTCGTTGTTGCCGCGCACCAGTTTGAACTGGCTGATTGCTCCACTGGCGCCGCGTACAACGATACGAAGGAGAGCGTTACAGCCGACAACCACCGCGCTCGGCTTGCCAAAGCATACTGATGGAAAACGCAAACGGAGAAACTGGCTAGCTCTCCTTCGATGCAATCCCTTCGAGGGGTCAAGAAAGAATCATGGAAGATGAGAAGAAGCAGTTTGCTTTTAAGGCTCCCCCAAACCGACGCGACTCTTTTCCAGCGACACGACTTTTTGTCGCTATGTTTTTGTCGCAAAATCGCTGCGCACTGATTTGAAGGGGACCTTCCACACTGCGACGACGTCGTCGCACACTCAGCGAAAAAAACCAGCGAAATTCATCGAAATACCTTATGAAAATTTGCTATAACTAATTCTTATGGATGACATAAGAATACCTTATGAAAATTGATCGTGCTTGCTATGACAAATTTCATAAGATAGACTTATGAAAAGAACAAAAAAATCTTAAAATAATGCAGACTGGATTCGATCCATGAACGTCGGGATCACCGAGCCCGTGTTTTATCCACACGGCTACCGACGCTTGAGAATACCATGTTGCTAAACATCAATAAAAGCCACGCTGTGAGACGATTTTACGTCATAGAGTGACCTTATGAAATTCATCCGAATCATTATGAATTATTTAAAGGCCGTTTCATAAGTTGGGCCTTATGGAAATCTTAAGGTTATTTGGCTGAGTGCAGGCGACAAGCGACAGTGCAGCGATTCTTGTACCTGTCGCCGGTGTGTCGCGGCGCTGGTCGCTGCATGCACAGTTTTCGTCGCTGTCGCGGGGCGACTAAGTTTTGTTTGTGATTAGTTTTCGCGTTGATGTAGATGGTTGATGCGACGCATTTATCGCTGTAGTCGTTGAGAAAAATCGCGGCGATAAAAAATCGTGTCGCCGGAAAAGTCGCCTTGGTTTGGGGGAGCCTTTATACGGCACAATGGCCTGGTTTCCCCTCTCAAACGTGATTGGTTAGATGTGAGGGGAGTAAAATTCAACGATGCCATACAAATTTATCTGCAATAATTTATTGTAGCGGAATAATAAAATATACTTAAATGATTATTATTAGACATTGCCAAATCAGTAGGTAGGCTTAGGATTAACCAATATTATAATGTTTAGTAAGGAATGACAGTATATAGTACAAAAGTCATGTATTTTCGACCAAAATGTCTAAAGATTACAGATATTTGAAATTCTTATTGAAATTTGGCAACGTTGGTTAACAGTTTTCATTTTTCAGCAAACCTGCCATTTTTCAAAGTTGTAGAAATTTCAAGCAGATTTATGATGCGCGCATAAGTTTATGCTTTTGGTACCGTATCTTGAATTTAGAATAGATTCTACATCAAGCGGTTAAAATATTCCCAGTTGTTGCCATGACCATCCGCTACCGCACTGGGAAAATGCGAATGAGCCATCGCCGCGGCTGCTTCTAGATGGTTGCTGGCGGTGCTCTCGAAGTAGGTTTTAAAATGTTTGCAGGAATTCGAATCAACTCTTACGTGGAATTTAGAATTATAGCCCTAATAAGGGCTATTTAATTTTGATTTCACAAAACCAAACCGCGTTGCTGCCGTGTCGTCGGCGCCCATCCGCTTCCGTACTAGGGAAATGATAAATTATTCCCCCACCGCCGCTGCTGCTCGGTTGTCGTCGGTGCGTCCGTCCGTTCACCGCGGTCGACAGCGAGAGAATGTGCTGTGAGAAGAGAATGCTGAGCGAAAATGCAAATCGAGCTGTGCTCCTCCGTCTCTGATCCGGTAGACGAGCTGCCGCGCTCGGCTTGTCAAAGAACACTGAAATGAAAACGCAAACGGACACGCTTAAATGTTTCTGCACACTGCATGTGTAACCCTTACACACTTTTAGGCGTCGCTTGCAAAGCCGGCCGAATGTGTGAAAAAAATGTGTAAGGCAAGCTCATGCTATGAGTTGATGGCACCTTACTCATTTTTGTGCAAGCCGTGTGCGGTTGACAAACGCTTAGAGAAGACATTTTTGTTTACAACACTTGAGTTAACTGCTGTGGCGATTGACGAGCGCTGGCGAGCTGCGGTTTTTACAACTCCCCAGCTCAGTAAAACCACGTAAAATCCAATTATTGTTGCGGTCAATTGTGTAAATCGATGGACTACGAATCAATAAGCCCAAAAGTAACATGTCGTTGTGTGCTGCTGGATCATTGCTTCTTTCTGGGTTTGGCTACCGGCCTTCCTGTCTATACAGGGTGTCGACTCAATTTTGAAAATCAAATTCCCTGACTTTCCCTGACTTTCCAGTCTATTTCATTGAAAATTCCAGGTCATGTAAATGGTAAAGGTTATGTAAATATCTGCTCATGAGACAAAATAAAATTCTCTGAATTGCGCTGGTTTTTCTAGGAGTAGAAAAATAGCACAAAAGAAGTAAAGTGCACGATTTTTTCCGAGATATATAAGGGATACTGGCAGTTTTTCTTCAGAATTCGTCTACATGATACGCTGTGCTGGAAAGAACTTTTGATATGTTCACCAAAAACTCCTCAATATACATAAAAATCCATTTTCAGAAGACTAGATTCGACGTTCGATTTGAATAGGTCGAATCTGCATAGCAATTACAGCAAATTCAGCACCTATTTAAATCGAGGTTAGGTTAGGTGTCTATTAGAGAGATTTGCAACCCCATTCAAATCGTACGCCAGACCTACCTTTTATTTTAAATATTCAATAAAATAACAACTAGGATATTTGATAAGCATTATCTTTAGAACATCATTGGAATGACATCTTAAATGTGTTTTATTAGTTGAAGGTACTCCAGATGTTCAGATTCTGTGGCTGCAATTTTGTCACAAATTTAGCCTGTTTGTATGTTAAAATTTCGCAATGAAAAAATCTCAAAGATAAAATCTGAATATACGCAGAGCGCTTTACAGAAACGCTTCAGCAAGGTATTCTTCCAAAAGTCCTACAATATTATTCCTGATACCTACTGATTTAAATATGTACAGTAAATGTATTGGAAACATCTGAATGTAGTTTAACTCTCCTCATTTGTCAAAAGGTCTTGAATGAATCCTGTAACTTTCTATAGAGACTTCTCTAAGAGGCCACAATGCCGACAAACTCACTCAGATCTCATTAGTATTTTTACTCGAAACTAGCTGTACCCGGCCAACTTTGTCTTGCCTACTGCGTTATTTGACGTTTCATGTTTCTAGCCAAGACCAAGTCCCCGGTCAAAATGTATAGAAGATCGATTTTCGAAAAATCTTATTTTATTCCATGTTTTATGCCTCATAAACCTTCCTTGGGTGAAAACTAACAGTACAAAACAAAGACGACCCAAATCCGACGTTCCATTCGTGAGTTATGCGCGGTCCCACGTATGCCACTGCATTTTTATATATATAGATAGATTTCAACAGAAATTATGTTTCAGCAATAAAACTAGCTCCACTAAGCACTTTAAAAATTCGTACGGCTTTTCTTGCTAAACTCTACCTGGTATCTTGATTGAAAATCTTTTCAGGAATGGATTTTGACATTTTCAAAAGTCTGTCTAGAATATTATAGTTAATCAGTATAGAACTTATGTAAGAGACTGTAATCTCTTTTTATTGTGCTTTTATCTTCTTAAATCTCAAGCAATTCGCAATTATATTGGGATCTTTGGTAAATTCGTCTTTACTTTGTTTGTTTACTGTAGACTTTCTTTTAGATATTTGCAAGATTTTTTTCATAGTGGTCTGTTCGAGGGCACGGTAGAAAACTATTATGAATCTTAGAAGAAGCTCTAAAGAACACGGTTCCACGATAGGACTTAAATATCACCAAATAATGTCACCAGTATTCTGCGAAAAACAATCATTTGAATCCAGTAAGGGATACGCCAATAGATCACTAAAGATGGCGTTTGGATACAAAAAAAGATAATCTAAAATTTTTTAATGGCAGTCTGCTAAGGATTTGGCAAAAAAATATTTAAAAAAATATGGAAAATAATTAAGATTCCCACCAGGAATCTTGTTTCCTTTCCGGGGTTATTACTAGGAATTCAACAATGTTTTTTTTTTTCTAGAAATAAAAAAAATCATAGGTGATGTAAACAACAAATTTCTGTGTATCTCAAGACTGAATCCATTAGAAACCGCTCAATATGCAGGAGTGAGGTATCTCAAAGTCAAAACAATATCCCCAAAAAATAGGCCGAAAATTCACCAAACATTATATTGCTGTTCTCAATGTAATGTTTAGCTAATTTGCTTGAAAATGGGCTTGTAATTTTGACATGGAAGAAAGCTTCAAAACTCAGAAATAAGATCATGCTTTGATAGTAAGTGAGAATCATGGATTTTGGACCTGGAAAATCAGGGAAAGTCAGGGAATTTTGTTGATGGTCAGGGAAAAATTTTCACGGTAATCTTAAAAAGATGTTTTTTGAATTATTAAACTGTTAAAATTTAGCAAGTTTTCAAATTCCATAATTGTTGGAACTTGTATAACTCAAAAAAACATCGTTTTAAGATTACCGTGAAAATTTTTCCCTGACCATCAACAAAATTCCCTGACTTTCCCTGATTTTCCAGGTCCAAAAATAAATTCCCTGACATTCCCTGACTTTCCAGGTTTTTCCAGGTAGTCGACACCCTGCTATAGTATACCAACCAGATAAGGAGCGAAATTTGCAACTTAGGCATTCAGTTCTGATCCGGTTGGTAGACTATGCAGAAAGATCGGAAAGAAGCGATAACTATCGACATTCTCGAGCTCGAGCTCCTCAGCAAGCACTGAAATCAATTTTATTATCGCGGTTGTGATTCGAATGAGTAGCTTTCACTCATTTCGAAGCAAGGGAAACGCTTTCTGAATGTGTAACCTTCACACATTCTTCAAATCAGTCTACAAACGCTTCAATGTGTGACAGTTACACAGACTGTTTCGATATTCAGGCATCAACACAAAAATGTGTAAGGTCGTTTTGCACAAATTTAGTGTGGTCTGGAAAATATGCACAAATGAGTGATCATTACACATTTCTGAGTGGACCGATTTGAGCGTGGAGCAAACTGCACAGCTCTCTGCCGATGCGTCCCCCTCGAGGTGTTGATGAAGAATGAAGGAAGAGGGGAAGAAGAAATAGCTTTTATACTGCCAGGCGCTCGACGGAAAAGTCCAAAACTGCGCTCGAACGTGATTGGCTGGATAAAACATGGGTTCACTTTTCCCAAATTTTCAATAGTTTGTTGTTGAAAATCAATAGTAACCTTGGATAGATTCGATGCGTAGATAAATTTGTGATCAATTCATGCAAAAATTTTGAAAATCCATCAAGAAATGGCAGAGTTATTAGCGGTCAAAATCTAACCACTTTTCGTTACATGCTCAAATTTTCGGTTTTCTGAAGTTACACCCCTATATGTTGCCGAAGGACGTTATTCAACGTCAAAATTGCGTAAGGGTTTCGGGTGAACTATCCAGTTCATTCGAATTTCGCCGGGGACTGCGACAAGGTGACGGATTCTCATTCCCCTACTCTTCAACGTCGGTCTGGAAGGTGTAATGCGACAAGTCGGGCTCAACAGTCGGGGAACGATGTTCACAAAATCCGCTTTGCGGACGACATGGACATTATCGCCAGTACATTTGGAACTATTCAAAAATATCCCCAAACATTCAGTAAACATCTTGGTAAACATCTTTCAAGATTTATGAGAGTTCCAGAGTTCCTTCCTGGATTTCCGCAGAAGTTTTTCACGAGATATTTGTTGGAGTACCTCCCGATATTTCTTCCAGAGTTTCTCGCTGGATTCCTCCTGAAGATCCATCCAAAATTATTCAAAGTTCCTTCACGACCCACTAAGTTTCCGGAATAGCCTCCAACAGTTCATCTCGGGATTTTTACCGATAGTTTTCTGATATTTCTATTGAATATTCTCACGGAATTTCACCCGTAGTTGCTCCCAGGACTCCATGAGGTTTGCAGAGCTCCTCCTTGAATGTCGTTAACATTTTTTTAGGTTTTTTTTTCTGAAGTTCTTGTAGAGATTTCTACAGTAAGACTTTGCGGAGTTTCTTGCTAGATTTCGAATATTCCTCCGGGAATTTCTTGTAAGGAATTTCGTAAGTTATCCCAGGGGACATTCCGAGGAAAACCTATGGAAAAATCCCTGCAAGAGCTCTGGGAGTACCTATTAAAAACGTCCCTAAAGGAGTATTCAGATCCAGAATTTCGGGACAATCACCCTTATTCTTGTTTACGAACGTTTCCACTTTCGAACGTTTTCGGTTCGATCGAATCAGTAGGCCGTTTGATTTTACTGGCGTAAACGGGAATGCGAACGAAAATGGATTCGATCGAAAACAAGAATAAGGGTGAATATTCCGGAAAAAGTTCTGCACAGTTCAAAATTGTTTCATCGAGTTCGCTGTAACAAAATGATCTCCATCTCTTTGAACACCATTCCCCAATCGGATTGTAAAATTACAGGTTGTCTGCAGTATGGAGCCTGTTTACAACTTTGCGTGCAAGAAATTATTTTATCAAAAAACAAATGAAATGAAATGGAAATTTAAACGTTCCAATATTTAGGTATTCAGAATTTCTTTTTGTGTGGGAATAAAAAAAAACTTAAAACTCTGAGACACAGGACCAACACCGGAAAGAATCTTCTTAGAGGAGCTGCAGGAGAAACTCCGACAGAAATCTCAGGTAAAACATGAAAATAAACCCTGAGAGTTCTTGAATAAATTACAGTAAAACTTCGGAAGAAATCTCCGGAGGAACTCTGCAGAAAATTCGTGAAAAACTGTTTAAGAATTCTTTGGAGGAACTTGTAGTAGAAACCCTAGGACTGAGAAAAATTCTAGGAAGATTTTCTGAGGAAGTCCAAAGAAACACCGACAGAAATCGCGTAAAATATCGAGGAATCTCGAGAGAAATTTTGAGGGAAAGTCCTCGGCAACTTCCTAAATTTATCCAGATAGAAAATCTCATAGAGAATTCGGGATAAATTCTGGTAGAAATTCTACGAAAATTTCTTTGAGCAAAAGCAGGAGAAATACTGAAAGGAATCCGGAAGTATACCTATCCGGGAAAAAATCAAAAAGAAATACCAATAAAATAAAATAAAATTATGTGAAAAATACGCATGAAATCTTGTGAGCAATCCTGGAAGGCATTCCAGGAGGTATTTCTAAAGAAGTTCCAGAAAGACCTGACGGAATAGTACTTCATTATTTTCGTAATAAATCCTTGTAGCGAAATTTCTAGATGGATTTCTACTTCCAGATGCATCCACGTGCACGTGAAATTCGCAGCATTTTATCTGAATCGTCGGCTCACGGAAATATCTAGGAAATAAGAGCCAGGATAAGAACCTTCCTTGTGTTCCACGGTTATCCAGATTCCTTCCTCATTTAACTTGCTTATTGATATGTTTGTCATGCAAGGATCTATGATGCCTGCTGCGGCTGCACGGAGTATTTGCACTGTAATTGAATTTCGACCAGTATACGAAATCTTGGAAAATGGTCGTTGAAATCATATTTTACATGAAATTCACAATACCTAACGTGTTGTCTTGGCCTACTGCCAAGTAAACCTATATGTCGCTTCGAAGTTTGTGCCATTCAATGGTATACAAATAATTGACTCGGCTGCAAAAAAAAAAACTATCAGCCTACTACTCCTCAGTTACTCTATCCATTATGATGGCATCAATGTGGTGTTTTATGCGTTTCCCTCTCAAATTATGCCCAACTTGTCTTGCCTATTCAACGGGGTTGGTTATCTTCTCGATCCTGCTGGTGGTTGAGTTGAGGAAAAAAAAAGCAAGCTATGACGAAAAACACTGACTTTCAGAGTAGACACGGAAAAAAAGTTCGTTCAATGACTGACAGAAAAGACCGTAACGGAACGAGACAGCAGCAGCGTGCCGTGCACACTGTTTGCATGCATGTGTATGTATGTGCGTGGAAGGTAAAATTACATTTAAAGTTAATTTTATTACCGACTCGTGATTTGAATAAATTTAATTTGATGTCATTTGAGCCACCAGCCGGTCGGTCGCGCACTCGTCACACACACATTTTTTTTTTCGCCACTATGTTGTGTATTCTGAAGCGTATACGGGGGCCATAAAAACATCCCTCCAAACCCAAATGCACCCGAAACGTGTTTTTGTAAGAGGTGCGCTTCTGCAGCAGTCGCGGTCACATTGCGGTTCGATGCAACACTTGTGGCGCGCTGAGCTGATGTAACCGCAGTAGCCTGGTCAAAGAACTGTCAGTGAGGGAGGCGTAGGGAAAGCCCCCCTGCGCGTAATCATAATCATCGGTTTGGCCGATCATCACAGTAGCCCGAATTTAGGCTCCATGGAAGCGGAAAATGAGTCGCGCACCGCCTACTTGACTCTATCGGCGGACGATCACCACCACACTCAGTCAGGCAGCGAGCGGCGCTCGCTAATAGACTCTGACACCTGACGATGATTTATCAGCTCTCTCGACACAGCAGAACGCGCTGTTGTTTGGACGGAAGTGACATTTTCCGCGGAACTGTATCATCATTATCGTTAACGGGACTTTATCCGGCCTTTACATGGTGATAATGAGCCGAAAATTTCTTACGCTGATTTCGTGAACGTATCACCATATTTATAGCATTTAGTCATAGGTACTGTGGGTACATAACTCTCGACTTGAGTGTCTGCCGATGATCCGTACCGTCGTGTACCTACTCTGTCAGCAATTAGCATATTAATATTATTAATTATCGTCGTTCCAAAGGCTAATGTGCAACAAGCGCGCGAGAAGTCCACTCGTGTCCAAAGCCACGGCAAGGTAACTAACTAACTCCACACACAGCTCCGCACTACTATTGTGCTGATGCTTGAGAAAAGGTCATCGCTTTTTCCACCATCTTGCTTTATCAGCAAACATCGCCGCAGGGTGGCTTCGCTGTAGATTCTGAAGGTAGAACTTGGCATTGACGGGCTTATGTGATTTTAAAACACATAAGGCAAAAATATATAAATCATTGACGTTTAACTGTCTGTTTTCTAAACTTTACTAGTTTGTGCTGAAATACCTAATTTAAATTTTCTTGAAGTAATTATTGTACGAACATAGTAGTCATTGACTATGTTTTTTTCAGTCCGCGCGTTCTGGCGCATTTTTTAAATCATATTTTCAAGAATACAGATCTCGTCCATCTACAAAACGCGCGAAGCTGAAATGCTACAAAACGCTAACTAGAAACTTTGAGTAGCATTTTCTTCCAGTTCTATGGTATGATTGGGAGATGGAATCGTTTTTGGATTCAATCATATATGTTCTTAATACAAGCGAACGATAGCTGAAATGAGGTTTTATTGTGGATGTTGACTGTTTAGACTCCTACTAATACTTTATCAGAGAATTCTAGAAATTGTCTTTTTGACTACTCGGGGTGCGTGTCCATAACGATGAAATGCATTGTTTACATAGGATTTGAAATTGTGAATAAAATATCACGTACACGCTCACCATATAATCTGGGGCAGCTCAGACATCAATTTGAGAGGCTCCAGTTTGATGGAATACTTAAGTAGTACAGATCATGGTTTACTTAACATAGGCAACCGCCCAACCTTCATGGTATCTGCTAGAGAGGAAGTGTTAGACATAACGCTTTGCTCTAGCAGAATTAGTCACGAGCTGACCAATTGGCATGTGTCAGATGAAGAATCTTTATCTGACCATCGCTACATCTTGTTTGAACATGTGAATGTTACTTCGCAAACTTTGCGTTTCAGGAACCCCTGGTCAACCAACTGGGATCTCTTAACCGATTTGGTTGCAGCCAAATTTCATGGATACTCAACATCCATTGACTTGTTATTGTAATTATTGTTTTTTGAAAAGAAAAAGAGGTTTTATGCCTCTTTGAGAACGATTTTGAAATGCAAGGAAATCACTCAAAGGGGCTTTTCCCTTTTTCAAAATTTTTAGTTAAATAAACAACAACAACAACAACAACATCCATTGACAATCCAAGTGATTTAGATGATGCCGTTGATACTACAACGGCCTTCATCACGGAAGCTTTTGAAGAGGCTTGCCCTCTGCGGTCTGTGAAGATCACAAAAGGAACCCCTTGGTGGAACTCTGATCTAGCGAAGCTCAGGAAACAATGTAGAAAGAGTTGGAACAGACGACGTTTTGCTGGATCGGAGGTTTTCAGGTCGGCTCGCAAGGCCTACCAGAAAGCTCTTCGGTCTGCTGAACGATCCGGCTGGAAAAACCTTTGTACAAATGTTTCCAGCCAGTCGGCTGAACAAAATCCTTGCAAAATCTAAGGATTTTCACGTGAACGAACTTCGTTTACCAAATGGTGATTTCACTTCCTCTGATGAGGAAGTTTTGGAATGTTTATTCAGTACATACTTCCTCGGATGTGTGGATATTACATCTTCGGATGAACCTGATGTCTTTTCTTGTAGTAATGATTCTTTAGCTTCGGCTCGGAGTATTGTCACTATAGAATCGATTGAATGGGCACTTAATAGCTTTGCTCCTTTCAAATCTCCTGGGGCAGATGGGATTTATCCTATTTTGCTTCAGAAGGGATTTGATCATTTCAAACATGTTTTGAAACAACTACTTGTTTGCAGTTTTCCTACAGGGTATATTTCCAAATCCTGGCGGGATATTACTGTAAGGTTTATTCCGAAAGTGGGTCGGGCGTCGTATGAATAAGCAAAGAGTTTCAGACCTATCAGTTTGACCTCTTTTCTTCTGAAATGCTTAGAACGCATTGTGGATCATCACATCCGTGATGTTCATCTGGCCAACGTGCCTCTTCATGTGAACCAACATGCCTACCAATCTGGTAAGTCCACTGTGACTCTTTTACACAAGGTTGTTTACGATATCGAGAAAGCATTCGCTCAAAAGCAATCTTGTTTGGGTGTTTTCTTAGATATCGAGGGTGCCTTTGACAACGTGCCTTTCGATGCCATATTGGAAGCCGCACGGAGTCATGGTATGTATATCTCCAATGATTTCCAATTGGATTCAGCAAATGCTCAAAAACCGATATCTCTTCTCGACATTGCGTCTAGCAGGGATTAGAAAATTGAGTGTTTGTGGATGCCCCCAAGGGGGAGTGTTATCACCGCTTTTATGGAATCTCGTATCAGATACGCTATTGAGGCAACTCAATTAAAGCGGTTTTCTTACTTATGGTTTTGCCGACGACTACCTAACATTGTTAGTTGGTATGTGCATCAGCACCCTTTTCGACCTGATGCAAAACGCCCTTCAGGTAGTTGAGGGTTGGTGTCGCCAATATGGCCTTTCGGTTAATCCGAGTAAAACATCTATTGTTCTTTTCACGGAAAGGCGAAACCGTAATGGCGTTCGACGTTTGCGTCTCTTTGATTCTGAAATCGATGTGACTGAACAGGTAAAGTACGTTGGAGTCATTCTTGATTCCAAGCTTTCCTGGACACCTCACATTGAGTTCAGAATCAAGAAAGCTTGTATGGCCTTCGGGCAATGCCGGCGTACTTTTGGTACAACTTGGGGTCTAAAACCCAAGTATATCAAATGGATTTACACAACTGTGGTTCGGCCAATATTGGCTTATGGATGTCTTGTGTGGTGGCAAAAGGGTGAAGTGAGAACGGTCCAATCAAAATTAGGCCATCTCCAAAGGATGTGCTTAATGGCGATGTCTGGAGCGTTCTCTTCAACTCCCACGGCAGCGCTCGAAGTTCTCTTTGACGTTGCCCCACTACACATTCATCTCAAACAAGAAGCACTTTCTTGCACTTACCCGTTACGGGTACTCGGTCTACTAGAGGAAACTCCTGTGAACCGCACATCAACACACACCTCGTTGTTTTCACTTTTGGTGAATTGGGACAAAATTGTCCTTGCTCCAAGTGATCTTACAATTGCTTGTAATTTTCCATATAGGACATTTTCCACGAAATTCCCTTCCCGGGAAGAGTGGACATCTGGTTATCTGGAGAGAAGTATTTCATACGGCATCGTATGTTACACTGATGGCTCCCTTCTCGAAGGTCAAGCAGGTGCTGGTGTTTATTCTCGTGAGCTAAGGCTGTATCAGTCTTATTCACTTGGTAGACACTGCACCGTTTTTCAGGCCGAAATCTTTGCTCTTATGTGTGGAGTGCAATCAGCACTTCAGCAGCACGTAATGGGCAAAGTAATATACTTCTGTTCAGATAGCCAGGCTGAGGTGAGTCGTTGACAGCAGTCGTTGCGAAGGGCAACGTGGTAATCAAAGCCGACTTGGGTGATGCAACCGAAGTGCTCGATGTTTCGGAAGTGCTGTGCATTCCGGAACTGGCGATAAATCTTTTATCCGTGCACAAGATCTGCAGTCGTGGTCATCAGGTGGTGTTTTCCAAGGACGTGTGTGAAGTTTTCGACCAGACCGGTCGGATTGTGGCTGTTGGTGATCACCAAGGCAGACTATATCGTCTCTGCCAAACCGGAAGAAATGTATCATGCATCGCGACGCCCAAGGAGGACATCGGATTATGGCATCGCCGCATGGGACACTTGAATGCACACAGTTTGAAGCAACTTCGCAGTATAATCTGTGGTGTGCAATTCGACGAATCCGATATGCCGACGTGCATTCCGTGCTTGGAAGGGAAGCATCAACGTCAACCGTTCTAATTCAAAGGGGCCAAAGCAGCAGAGGTGTTGGAACTCGTCCACAGTGATCTGTTTGGTCCCACGGAAACGACTTCCGTAGGAGGCAGCAAGTACTTCCTTACCTTCGTTGACGATTGCAGCAGGAAGTGCTTCATCTACTTCATTCGATCGAAGACGGAAGCGCTGGAATGCTTCAAAGATTTTTAACTATGTATATGCAGAGACCCAAACAGGTAGGCGAGTGAAGCGATTCAGAAGCAGGGGCGTACAATTTCGTTTCAATGATACACTTTCATGCAACATTTGAATGAGTCACTTCAAGTGTTTCATACATTTTTCTAATGACTCGGTCGTTAAAAAAAACTTTTCCACTCATCGTAGCACTCGGTAGTCTCCCACCCGGTCGCATTGCTTGTGCTTCACCCGTCAGAGCATTAGTGTCTCACTGGTGCGCGCTAGTCTCTCAATGGTTACAGGCGCCGGTTAATTGGATTTAAGTGGTCGAATTTGTTATCCTCTTTCATAAAACATAATTATCATTCTATTGACGTGCACCACTATTTAAAAATGTGGTTTAAATAGTGTTTTTAGCATGTTGAAGTATTTCAATGACTCATAAATGAAACGAAAATCCAAGTGTATCATCCCATGTTTCATACACACTTGTTTCTGTAGCAGCAACGAACGAGTGTGTTGCTGGGTGAGAGATGAAGCATCACAGCAGTCCGTTCGCATGGGAAACGATTTGCTACAGTCGTCGTACGTCATGTTTTCCTTTCGAAATTGCACGACCCTGTTCAGAAGTGACAACGGTACGGAGTACGTGAATCATGACATGAAGCGATATTTGCGACAATGTGGAATCCGACATGAAACCAGTGTGCCGCATAATCCGGAACAAAATAGTCCGGCAGAACGGATGAACCGAACCCTCGTGGAACGTGCTCGTTGTCTTCTGTTAGATGCAGGATTGGACAAATCGTTTTGGGCTGAAGCGGTTGGAACAGCGTGCTATCTCGTGAACCGTTCACCAACGAAAGGTCTTCAAGTGACCCCGGAAGAAAAGTTCAGCGGAAAGAAGCCGGACCTATCCAATCTGCACGTTTTCAGTACGAGAGTGATGACACACATACCGAAGGAACGAAGGAAGAAATGGGATCCGAAATCGGAGCAGGGCATCTTTGTCGGATACGCAGCGGGATCGAAAGGTTACCGAGTCTACAATCCGAAATCCAGGAAGGTGTATGTGAGTAGGGACGTTATGTTCTGGAAGCTCCCGAACCAGAGATGCTACAGTTTCGGATGGCATCAGTGGACATCGACCCGGAATTCGAGCAAGGCGAAGAAGCTACCATTACCAGCGAATGAAACTGGCGGCGAAGGGCTGTCGAACGCATCACAAATTGCGCTCCCTTCACAATCAGAGGACCCCCAAAGTGTGGTAAGGCGCAGTGGCAGGGAGCGCCGTATCCCAGGCAAGTACAATTCAGTTGAGCTTCAGTACCGTCCCTCAAAGCATTTCTCCATCTCAAGTACTTCTGGATGAACCGCAGTCGTTTAGAGAAGCGATGCAAAGCGACGACAGAAGCCGATGGTATGAAGCAATGAAGGCGGAGATGGAATCCCACAGCGATAACGGGACGTGGGAGCTGTGCGACCTGCCGGCGGGGCGGAAGGCCCTGAAATCGAAATGGATGTTCAAGCTGAAGACGAAAGCGGACGGCTCGATCGAGCGGTACAAAGCGCGATTTGTGACGAAGGGCTACTCACAAATCAAAGGAGTGGACTACGGAGAAACCTATTCACCAGTTGTCCGATACGCTACGGTCCGCTACCTGATGGCAGTAGCAGCGAGGCTAGGATTAAAGATCTACCAACTCGACACAGTGACGGCCTTTCTTCAAGGCGACTTGACGGATGAGGAGATCTACGTGGAGCAACCAGAAGGCTTCGCAATCCCCGGCGGCCAGGTGTGTCGTTTGAAGAAAGCGCTCTACGGACTCAAGCAAGCGAGTCGCGTATGGAACAAGAAGCTCAATAATGTACTGAGGGGAATCGGTCTGCGGCAATGGAAGATGGACTCGTGCGTGTGTTCCCTGATCGACGGCGACAAGATTCTCATCGTGGCCGTATATATAGACGATATGTTGGTGTTCGCCAACGATGATGAGCAGATCCTCGGAATTGGGGTCACACAAGCTGACGGAAGGATCACATTGGACCAGGAGAAGTAGGTACATTGAGAAACTACTCGAACGATTTGGAATGAATGACTGCAATCCCGTTTCCACACCGTTCGATGAAAGCCAGAAACTGAGCAAGGAAATGAGCCCGAAATCGCCCGATGAAGTCGAGAGGATGGCGAATGTACCTTTTCGCGAACTCGTCGATGGATTGCAGTTCATGGGTCAGTGCACCAGACCGGATATAGCATTCGCGGTCAATGCAGTCAGCAGTTTCAACAGCAACCCGGAAGAAGCTCACTGGACGAAACACATCGATCTGTGTCATCATTTCGTCAAGGAGCAGTTGGAGCAGAAAACTATTGCCCTTCAACACGTTCCATCCGAAGGTCAACTGGCGGATGTCCAGACGAAGCCGGTTCCGTATCCGAAACTCTGAGAAGCAAGAAGATCACTTGGGGTTTCTCAAATTAAGGGTTAAGGGGGGATGTTGGTCACAGTAACCCTTGAATTATTTAAGAACAATAAATCATTCTAGTTTGTCATTCTGTTGCAACCACACGTGTTTTCCTTCAGATTCGAATGAATTATTGGCACAAACTGCAAACATCGCTATAGTTACAGATAAAGAAAATGTCATTTAACGCATAATGCTGAAAATCAGCGTGTTGTTTCAGGGATCTCAGTGGTTTTCAGGGCGTTCCAGGGAGTTTCAGGAGCGTTCCAGAGATGTCTCACGGAGTCTCAAGGGCCTGTCCATAAAATACGTAGACTCGAATGTAGGGAGGGGGCCTGGCCAAAGTTTACGGTCCATACAACTTTTAAAATTTTTGTATGGACGAAAGTCTATGGTTGGGGAGAGGATGTCTGAGATGACCAATAATGAGTCTACGTACTTTATCGACAGCGCCCAAGAGCGTTTCGGGGGCTTTCAAGGGGGTTTTAGGGCCGTACCGGGAGATGTCCGACCATTTGGCCAAAGACGTTTGGTCGAATTATGAAGGGCTGCCCATAAACTACGTATACTCAGATTTGACAATCGCAGATCCCCCTCCCCCCTCGTAGAGTTTTATCCATACACAATTTCAGGGTTTCAACGGGGTATCATGAGCGTTCTAGGAGGTTTTATGAGCGTTCAGGGGTGCTTAAAGGTGTATCAGGGTATTTCAGGGGTGCTACAGGGGCTTTCATTAGGTTTAAGGATCAATCTAGGTGGTTTCAGGGACGTTCCAGAAGGTTTCGTAGGCGTTCCAAGGGCTTAAGGTTAGTTAGTGAGGAGAGGGGTGGGTTTTTGGGCGTTCTAGGGAGTCCCAGGAACAGGTTTTCAGGAGTTGAGGAGTTTTCGGGCGATTTCATAAGGCGCTGCACCTGAAGTGCCGTTAAACTCCTTTGAAAGCCCCCCAAAATCCATGAACCGGCTTTAAACCCCGCTGAAAGTTCCATTCTCTTCTTCTTCTTCTTCTTAGCGTAACGGGGACACTGAGACAAAGCCTGCCTTGCAGCTTAGTGTTCTATGAGCACTTTCACAGTTTTCAACTGAGAACTTCCTCTGCTAATGAGCATTTTGTATGTGTATCGTGTGGCAGGCATAAAGATACTCTATGCCCAAGGAAGTTAAGGAAATTTTCTTTACGAGAAGTTCCTGGGCCGACCGGGAATCGAACACGTCACCCCCAGCATGGTCATGCTAGATAGCGACGCATTTAGGGGCTGTCCATTAATTACGTAAGGGTTTATGGGGGGAGGGGGGGTTTGAGAAATCTTACGCGCCATACAAAAATTTTTGGGTTCTCATACAAAAAATCTTACAAGAGGGGGAGGGGGTGTCAGAAAATTGCTAAAATTCCCTTACGTAATTAATGGACAGCCCCTTACAGCTGTAGAATGCTCGGGTAGCGTCGTGAGATTGGATTGTTGATGACAGTTTTGATAGGTATAATTGTTGGAAAAAGGTATGTTTTGAGAGAAGATCATTGTATATTGTATATACTTGGAATGAATAAAGAGTGTGGAGGTTGTTGATTGAGGATCAGACGGCAGCCATCTAGTTAGATGGAAGATGCTATGGTCAGAAACATCCCTGAAACCTTCTTGAAAGCATCCCTAATACTTTGGAAACCACTTTCAAACCCCTCAGAAACTCTTTGATACAACCTTGAACCCCTGAAATGTTCTGGAGCGCCTGAAACAACTCTGACAACCTTCTGAAACTGCCTTAAAAGCTCCCTAAATCCCGCGCAAACCTCTCCTGAACCCTCCTGAAACTCCCTGAAAAGCCTTGATCCACCTTTAAACTTCTCTGAAACAAGCCCCCTGGAACCCTCGCGAACGCCTACGACACCCTTCTTAAACTCTCGGGGACTTGAAAATAAATAAATAAAAAAAAAAAAAATAATAAATAAATAAAAAAAATAAAAAACTGACAAATTTGTACCAGATCATTTTACATTTGGACTACCGGAATAAACCGTTTAAGGACAGACTTGTTAGAATCCCAAAATGGCCACCGCAATGGCCGACTTTGGCACCTATTCACGGTTTTAAGCGCACAAATCTCTTTGTAAAAACAGCGCACCTGATCATCTTATTTTAAGCTTATTAAAAGTGAGCAAGAACAGAATAATAAAATCCATTGTTGTTTGAAGCTTGCTTCTTGAGATTTGTGCGTCTAAAGTTCTGATGCACTGTTGAAGCGGGATTTCAAGACATTTGTCCTAAACAATGGTGAATATTGGTTAACATTAGGATGTGTCAACAACACATATGTTGTTGTTTTTCAGATAACCACCAGAACATACGTAATGCCTGAAGTTCATAGACATAAATGTGATAAAAAATGGACATATCGAGATGGAGAAATTTAAAAAAAATGTAGTTCTGGCGGGGTTTGAACTCACTCCTCCCCAAGTACGCTAGGCAGGGCGCGTTAACCAACTTCGCCACAGAACAGGTAACGATTTTGCTGAGTTCAAAGCCAACCTGATTACAACGTCCACCTCACCTAACGTACTTCTTCTTCTCAAAACGTTCAACAGTTGGTTGAGTTTCAAACTTCCGGTACAAATGTTTTCATTTATCTTAAAAAAAAAATTGAATTGAAGGGAATCTAAATTCAATCGGATGAATAACCATAATAATTGAATTGAATAATTGAAGAATAATTTGAACATGTTTTCTCCGATTGAGAACTGTTAATTGTAGCCACTCTTCCGTAGGCCATCTTTAGTTTTCCATGACCTTTTCTTTTCGATGGCCAAACAGGGAGATTCAGGGAAATGACTCTGTTACCTAATTTATACGACACTTCCAATGGAGGTCAGTGACTGCCGTTCTGAAGTTGATACCAACGAAAGTCACAACCACAGCAGCACGATAACAGACCCTAAGTTCCCAAAGTTTGTCGTACGGCTACTAGCAAAGGCATATGCAATTATCTTGCCTTTAAAAACGGAATGAATATTTGAACGCCAAGCCAAGTAGGCTTTTTAACCTCACTGAAAAAAAACTGTTTTCCTTCAAAGTTGTCACACATAATTTTATCTATGTGCCGTGTTCTGTCGCACTACTGATGCCGGGGCATGCATTCGAAGGTTTTACACACATAAATTCAAACAGAACGTAGGTAAGTAACGCTGCTGGATCGAAGTAGGCACTGAGTTATCACCGTCTTTGCGTCGTCACGTCGGTGGCATGGGAGAACACCATCAAAGTAGACATAGCGCGCACCCTACTCGAACCGTTTTGAACTGACTCATGACTTGCTGCGTTTTTTTTGTGAATTTCGCATTTATACAAAGTCGGTAAACAGTTGAATTAAAATTAGAGGTACCCACTGCGTTCTGATGCCGGACTTGAGGGGTCTCCTTGGGTATTTTAAGTCGTCTTCGACGACTTGGAGCGCCTTCCAACTGCTTTTCCGCCGATAATGGTCGTGACACATGGATGAATGCGATGATTCAGACACTACACTACACTAGCTCAAACACTACACAAAAATATTTAATCGTTATGCAAAACCGACCAACAACTGTTAACTACCAGCACTTTTGTGCAGATCAACCGTCAACTGAACTGGAATGCGTAATTAGTGCAGGTGGTTTTGCCTATTTATACACTTTTCCAGTTGGGTAGGGGCCCACAGGAACACCACCCCCTCCGTTCAAATGGGGGCAAATGTCAGAGGGTAACAACGGCGCAACTCATCGCATCGCGGTTTATCTGCCATTTTGTGAGAAGTGTGATAACGAACGTTTTTCCCCCGCTTGAATCCTGTTGATCCCCTACACTGAGAATGGATTGCATTTGAAATTCGATGGGGAAAAAGTGACATTTTTGAACATCAGATTTATTCATCATTTCTAACGCGACGTAAAATTCGTCGCGCAACAAAAAGCTAACCTCACAATATTTGCCAATTCTCTAATAATTTTGACACATCGAACGGTATTTGAACCTTTCAAGTTAAAAATATTCACAGTGTATTTTCCGTTATCAGTGCTTCCGTTGAGCAGAGGGAGGAAAATTAAAGGAAATCGATAAGTTTATCTATGCGAGATAGTACATCGTAAACACAAGCCAATCCGGAACTCGAAACATTCACCAGCAAAGTTTGTTATTTATATTACACTTGATTGAGCCCTATTATTCATCAACGCAGCTGTCACTACCCATTTTCGCAAAAAAAAGCGGTAACCTAAAATGTCAACCATCAATCGCGCAAGCAAACATTCAAGTCAGAATATTTCGAAACATGATTTCGTGGCGTGGAAACGCGATTCGTCGTCGTTTTTCTTGTACAAAAACGACGAACCCTTCTCCCAGTTCAGTTATCGATCCGGGTTCCATTTTCGCCCTTATCTCCGATACGAACGACGACACGACGACCGATTGCCAATATTTGTCTAGTTTCAAGTGGGTGCGGTGTGTCGTGGAGCGAAGAACACAGCAGGCCATGCGTTTTTTTTTCGATAATTTCTCCCGTTTCACACCAGCAGAGCAGAGCAGCAGGCCATGTGGCAGACGCACTCCAACCAGCATTCGATTAAATACTCTTCTGTCGAAAAAGGGGAGAATGGGGTAAGATGCTATCACTGTTTGACTGCGACCTCAAAGTCAAATATGTTATAGACAACATGATCCACGGTGTCTGTAAAAGTTCATTCGGATGTCGAAGTATTAGAGAATAGATGTGATACAAACAGAGTATCGAATTGATCTAGAATTGTTGATTGAGTTTTGTAATTTCAGTTCTAGAAAGCGAGCGGCTTTTATACCGATTTCACTCCTTTACCATATAAGTACATGGAAACACCCTTAAAATTAAACCCAGAACAGAGTGTCTGGTCCCTGGTTCCCGGTCGGATCGAGCACGATATACACGCGGCTGGCCCACGGAGCTGCTGCTGGTGGTTCGTGGAAAGGCTCTCTCGTTCGCTATCATTATGCAAACATCCACGCGATTAGCCAGAGAAAACATCACACTTTTGGTATCTACATCGGATATCGCCGAAGAAGCTGAGTGAGTGAGACAGCAAAACGCTTCATCGGAGCAGCAGGGTTATTAAATGGTCGTAGTCGTCGTCGTCGTAGTTCTTATCTGCGAAGATAAGCCGCTGATCAACTACTCCTGGGGATCGAAGGTGGCGGTGGTGTCGAGGTGCGAGGAGTGACAGAAAAACGGGAAAGTTTGTCTGGTTTGGTACCAACAACGCCCATGTATCAAGCCGATCGCAGTAGGCATTTGGGATTTTTATCGAATTCGAAAAAAAAAAAACGAAAAGTAGTGAACTTTGAACTTTTGGAGTTGATTGATTCCATGACTTTTATAGGTTGATATACGGGCTTGGTGGTCTAGTGGCAACCGCTTCTGATTCGTATGCAAAAGATCCTGGGTTCAATCCCTGGTCCGCCGTCCCTTTGCCAAGAAACAATGACAACTAGCTTATGCAACCAAAAATTTCAAAATCAAGCTTAAGAGCGGCAGAGCGACTTATTTATCTATTGTACAGCAACAATGTTTGTTGGGATAATTTCTACATTGGTACTTTCTATCTACTTTCTTCTCCTTTCTACATATAGCACTAAATTGGAATTCAAGTATATCCATATGCCATAACCATCGCGAAAAACCCGTGTCTATTTGTATTATGGATCGATTCGAAAATCAAAACTTTTTTTGTTGACAGGTCCGTGTATGACACTGTTTACAACTGCCGAACAAAGGGGCAAACATTGAACTGTCATTTTTATAGGAGAACTGTTAAAGGCCCTCAAAATCAGCTGTTTTTAAACGTCTTCTGATTAGGCCTATTGAACGCACACAGCGTAGAAAAAAAGTGTTGCTAGTCAAAACGTCGCTATTCGGTTTGAGGCTGGCGTCATAATACCAACTTCAACTTCACAGAACAGTGTCAATCTATCATAGAACACGCAAGGCATTCACGCACCAAAGGTGAACCCTCAGCCACACAACCATTTTCCACAAACACTTCGACATCCGCATGAGCTTGTTCAAACGTAGCGGTCTGTCATCAGCAAGCGATTGCAATGATCATAGAAAGCGCAATTCACGTATAAAAATAGAAGATCACCAACACTTATAAGGTGCTGATACGCTCTTTGGCCAGACGCCAAATATTTGACCACTTCTGACAGATAAATTTTGGAATGTTGTTTGGCTCTGTTTGTCCTTATTCGTTTTTTCGAGAGTGACAAATATTTTTGTTTGCCCAAGACACCTTGGTCAATATTTAACTGTCAAAAGTGGTCAAATATTTAGCATGGGTCAATACTGAAATAGGGTATTGGTTCCCTTCTTAAGCATGTGGCTCCCATTTTCATCCTACGAAAAACAAAAGAGTGAAGCGCTGTTTGCTTTGTTTATTATTTTTGTATTTTTTGTTAGAAGTGAGCACCCAAGAAAACAAAAAGAACAGAATCAATCGGTGCCGTAATCGCTTGTTTTCGAATAGGATGAATATGGGAGCGTGAGATTAATGATGGAACACATACCCTACTAGTTATATGCTGATGGCCCCTGCAAACCCCAAGCAGCTATAAGGATAAATCACATTTCAACACACGAACACTAGCGTGAATTTTTCCAGGAACATCTTACCGTGTTCCAAAAACTGTGTCAATTGGTTCATAATTGACTGTGTTATAGCAGAAAAGTGCCCAAAAAAGAAGCCCTACCGAGATGGTTTCACTTCCCTACTGGAGAAGCATCTACGGGCGGTCAGTCAACCGTCTATCCCCGTTGGTTTGACCTAATCTAATCTGAACACTTTTCAATTAGACCCCCGCTAATCTGCACATCGTTCAAACTAAAAATGGTTCAAACGTCATTCTTCCCATGGAACGGGGTGAAACGGAACGCAGAATCAAAACAAAACAGCAAATCAGGTTACCATCAGTGTGTTTTTCGACGCCCACAGGGTTACTAGATGTTCAACTTAAAAAATGAACCCCGTTGGTTTGCATGAGGTGTCGTTCAAACCAACGGGGGTAGACGGTAATATTCTTACGTTAGCACAATCGACAAACTGTTTGTAAATTCAAGGAAGTTTCAGGGGGATTTCAGAAAGGCTTTCGAAGGCTTCATGACGTTTCAGAGAGATTTTCAGAGGACTTGAAGGGCTTCCGGGAAAGCTTTAGGAGGTTCCAAAGCGATTTCATGGCATTTCAAAACATTAAAATGGAGATTTCAGTATGGAGGGAGTTTAAGGAGACTCCACGAAGCTGCAGAGGTTTTTAGACGGAATCAATTAGACTTTAGAAGCGTTTCGTGGGAATTTCAGGAGATTACGAGGCCTTTCAGAGGGACTTCACATACTTTCGCATCAGTCAGTTCCAGAGCGGGTTCATATAGCCCTTTCTAGGGCACTAATTGAACCCATTGAGGTATGAGCTATTGACTCTAATTATACGTAAATTCCTTCTTCTAGAGTAGCCCTCGCTATGTCATCACCTTTCCCGTCCCTTATGCCCATCCTATTTCCCATTTCCCTCAGATAGTTGATAAAATAGGCGCATGTACAATGGCACATATACTGGCACGATTGTCCCAAATGGAGGATAACGTGCCTCTGGAGCCGGCCTTCTGGATACCTGATAAGGACATTTCAATGCGTTTTAGGCAGTTTTAGCGGGTTACAGAAGGGTTTCAAGTGATTTTTTTCCTTCACAGGCTCAGAGGTGTGCTTCAAGAGAATTTCAGACGCGTTTCAATGCGATTCAGGGTGTTTCAAGAGATTTCAGAGGATTTCCTTGGAGTTTTAGGGAGCTTCAAAGGCTTTCAGGTGAGCTTCAGATGTGTTTCAGGAGAGTTTCAGAGTTTTTCAGAGGGGGTTTGAAAAGGAATTACAGCCTTTCAGGTGAGCTTCAGGGATACCTTAGAGGGGGATTTCAGTGGCATTTTCAAAGCATTTCAGGGAGTTTCTGATAGATTCCCGGGGGTATTCTGGGGATTGGTATTCAGGTGAGCCTTAGGTAATTTCAGGGGGTTTCAGGGCGTTTCAGAGAGTTTAGAGGAATCACAGGCTTTCGGGTGAGCTGTAGGAATGTTTCAGGGCGTTTCGAAGGCATTTCCAATGCGTTTCAGAGCGATTTAAGGCGTTTGAGAGGGGTTCCCGGATGTTTTAGGGGACTTTAAAGGATTTCAGGTGAGCTTCAATAGCTTTTGCGAATGCATCTAAGCGAATGGTTACGTTCGTAGATCCAATGGCCAGACTCGTGGAGATCCTCAAACAGATATTGAACTCATCAATTGACAGCACATATTTAGACGTGTAAGCGTGAATTCCTTTAATAGTGCTCCTATAGAACACTGATTACTATTGTAGATCGGTATACCTACAGGGAGTTCTCATATATTCATATTAATGGCAGTACTTCAATAGATTTGACATAAATAAAGGGTACATTGTATCAAATATATGAGAAAGCGTGTTAAACAGGATAGTGGAGTCCAAAAATTTCCGAAATTGATGCACGTCATATTTGCATCATCCATTTTTTGGGCATTTTTTTAATATACAAATATTTTTTTTGGGGTTTATTGAGGATTGTTTCAAAAGTTTCCCCTGGAATCCTTCCAAAATTTCTTCTGGGACTTTGCGGGATATTATCCGGGATTTCTCAAGGAGTTCCGGGAATCCTTCAGGAATCCCCACCGAGGGTCTCTTTCGAAATGTCTTCAGAAGTTTTTTTTTTTAATTCAAGAAACTATTCTTGGAAAAATGGAATCCCGGAAGGAACTGTTGGAGGAAAACCAGAAGCAATTTTGTTTTTTAGGGGTTCCTCAAGGGTTTTATGCTGAGATGACACCTGAATTTGCTTCTGGGATCCTTCCAGCAATTTCACCCGGGAGTTCTCCCGGGATTCCTCAAGGAATTCTTTCAGGGATTGCTTCTGGAATTCCTTCAGAGATTTTTTCAGGAACTCCTCCCAAAATTCCGTCAGGGATTACATCCAGGAATTCCATGCGAAATTTTTTCCGGAGTTCTTCTTGGATATCTTCAGGAAGTCTTTCTAAGATCTTTGCAGGACTCCTCCATGAACTTTTTTAGTATTTATCCAAAAACTTCTCCTGGATTCTTCCTGGAAACTCCTACCGTGATTCTTTCAAGAACTACTTCTAGGATTTCTTCAAGAATTCCATCCGGGATTCTTAGGGTAATTCCACCGGGAATTTATTCCGCGATTCCTCTAGGAACTCCTTCATGGGTTCCTCCAGGAACTGCTCCAGCGACTCCTCCAGGAACAAAGGGACTTCTGTCAGGAATTGCTTCTAGGATTTCTTCAGGAACACCTTCGTGGATCTCTCCGAGAACTTCTTCCGGGATTCTTCAGGGAACTTATTCTGAAATTCTTTCAGAAACCGCTTCCGGGATTTCTCCAGCAACTCTTTCCATGATGCTTCTTTGAACTCTTATCTGGATTCCTCAAAGAATTCATTCTGAAATACCTGCAGATCCTTCTGGATGTTCATTCTGATATTCTTTCAGACGTTGCTTATGGAAATCCTCCAGGAGTACATTAGGGAATTCCTTAAGGAGTATTTTGAGGAATTCTTCCACCACTTGTTGTTTATGGAATTCCTCATGAAATTCTTACACGTGTTCCTTGAGGAAATCCTCCAAAAAATTTCGTCTGGTTTTCCTCCAGCCGTTCTTTCCCGGATTCCATTTTTCCAATGACATTCAATAAAAAAAAATCTGAAGACATTCCAAAAAAAAAACTTTATAGGAATCTGGAATGGAATTCTTGGAGGATTCCCACAATTCCATGAAAACCCCCGGATGAAATCACTCGATGTCCCAGAAGGAATTTCAGAAGGAGTACCTGGAGTTCCAGGAGGAATCTCAGATATAATCTTTTAGGTATTTCAGAAGAAAATACTAGAAGAATCCCAAAGGGAACTTATGAAGGAATTTCAAAAAGAATCTCAAATGGAGCATTCTGAGGATACATATATGTAATACTAGAGAGAGATCTTAGAATGCGGAGAAACCACGGGAGAAATTCCTGGACGAATTTTAGGAAAAATTGTTGGAGTAATCTCAGAAAGAACTTTTGAAGGAATTTGGAATTTATACCTAGAGAAATTTCGGAAGGAATTTTGAAGGAACCCAGGAACTCCTGAAGTAATCTCAGAAGCTATCACCATAGACTAATTTCAAAACCTCAACGTACCAAAGAAAACCATTAAATTTTGTGTGTCCAGTCCGCTACCCAACAATATTCATAACCGTGTATTTTTTCCGTGTAAATTGCCTTTTGTGTATATAAGTTACACTGATCTGACAGTAAAGGACTAAACATAAATTACATAAGTGGAGAGGATTCACTCACAATCTGCGAACTTGACTGCGGAAAAAATCGCGACCATGTTGGTATCACTTAAGAAATTCCGGAAATATCTGTAGAGGAAACCCTGCAGTACTTCATGGTGGAATCCTGGCAAGAGCTCTTGAAGGAATCCCAGACGGAACCTCTTTAGGAATCTCAGCAGGAAGAATTTCTGAGGAAATCCTAAATAAACCCCCTGAAGGATCTCGTCAAGAATTCCCTGGAAATTTCACACGAAACTCTTGGAGGAATCGTGGAAGAAATTTGTGGAGAGCCCCCAAAGGATTTCTTGGAGGATTTCCGAGTGGAATCACACCGCCCATGGAAAGTTTACGAAATTTTTCTAAGTCCGAAAGCTGGCGAAATTACGAATCGTAAACAACAAGGGTACGAAACGTCAAACCCTTAGAAGAATTTGCCTTAGCAATCGCGGCATACAATAGGGCTTTGCATGAAAATTCTCTCCTTCTCTTTCACTCTATCATAAATTTTGTAAACAAGCAGTCCAAGAAACCTCAAAATCCTATATAAATTAAAAACAATGCAGTGTAGAATAAGCATTTAAGTTAAAATACACATTAATAAAAACAAAAAAAAAATAAAAATAAAAACAATGCAGTGCCCTATACCATATTGACATTGTTTATTGCAGCACTCTAGATTAGTTTTATTGCGATTGTTTAAACTCTTCCCAGTTCGTCACTTTTACAGTTTCTCTATACTTTTATAGTTGACTTCCATAATGTTCTACTTATAAATACAACTTTTCTGAAGACGAATTGAACCGTGCAAAAGCTCATGCTGATTCGTCGTATAGGCTATATTGCCTCAAAGGAAAATCAAGGGAAAATTAGGGGAACGAACGTACCTATTTAAAAAAAAGACAATTACACCGTCTTGGACCTTGCGGCCTCTACAGACTGAACATTACAAACATTTGACAACGGACAACACATAGAACACCCAGTGGTCCAGTGGAGAATTTTCCGGTTGACGAAAAGTTTTCCCCGACTGGAGCGGGAATCGAACCCACACTCCGAGGCTTATGAGACACCTAAACGACTGACGCCGCTAACCGCTCGGCCACGAAGCCCACAGCGTTACGCCAATATATTTTGGACACTTCCATTTGTTTTTGCCGTAAGTGTCCAAAAAATATTGGCGCGTTGCTGTGTTTAAAATATGTTGGTTCCCCTAATGGTCCGATTTGGGTCGTCTTGGTTTTGTACCATTAGTTTTCACTCGAAGAAGTGACTGGGATGCTGGAAAACGGGAAAATAAGCAATTCAATTTTGAGGAGGACTTCATAATAAAACTGGATGTCAAAAAGGCAGTATGATCTTTGTCAGGACAGCTAGTTTCAATATATAAGGATATCATCCATCCTTCCCTGTATATGACAAACGTGTATGGGATAATTTTGGATTCATGAAAGATAACAAGTCCATAGTAGCCCAGAAATACCTCACAATTCAAAAAGTCTCATCCTATGTTCGTTCACGATTCCAAGAACGAAACGTGGATTGATTTTAAGTTTTTTCGAGTTCCGACATCACAATGCCTACTAAAATGTCCATAACCTGGTTACAATCAGAACGAAAACCACGCCAACGGACAAAACTCGCTCTCACGCTGATAAGAGGCGAGCAACGTGTGCTTCGATCCAAGTCGGCGGCGACGGTGATAGTCGGTCATGCATGGGCCATGCGCAGCCTACTGCGATGGATATCGAACCGTCGTTGGGGCAAAAAACCAACGCCCATATGAAGGTAAATGTGACATACGCAGCTGAAATGTACCCATCCATCCAAGTAAGTCAAGCCGGTAGTTCCTGGTGAACATGGCGACGGGGACGGGGTGACCCCATCCGGGTCCCTATCGTGGATGTTTGGTTCCCACCCGTCACGTTAGGTAAGTATAGGTACCTATGGTTTCTTATTCTTGATACCGATACACTCAAGAATAGCCCAGAATGTACTGATAAGAGAAAGCGGTTGAAACCAAGGCACAGGCAATTCTTCCAAAAAGAAAAACCGTTTCTGGTACTTACTAGTTTTGAGCCCGATGACGAAGGTAGCTCGGTTGGGGACTTGGACTGGTACCGTTGCTGTTGATATTCCGCAATTTGTTTGCGAAGTGTTGCAATCTGTGGGTTAAAAAGAGAGAAAAGCGAAAAAAAAACGTTGAATGTGAATATCGTTATCGGTTTTGCCATGCAGAATGCTACCTTTACGGTTTTAGGGTACATTGGAGCTAATAAGCCTTATGGGTATTCTGATTTACAGTTATGTACATAAATATTCACATACAGTTGTCATATAAGTTGAACCCTCATGATTCATGTTCAAGACAAACATAAACTGTTCATGTAAATGAAAGCACTTTTTGCCCTTCAAAAAAGGCTCAACTTTAAAAATAGTCAATTGTGATGCTCTGTTTGATTGTGATGTGCCTCATACAAATTGTATTGAAGGGGACAAAGGAAATCAAATCGGTGAAAAGCCTAGCTATTTTCCGATTATAAATAATATGCAATAATTACTATTCATCATAATTTCCAGAGTGCGCAGCGCCACGCTATTCATAATTCTCAGAGTGGGCTTCTGCTCAAATCGAGGACACCCAAGAGGGAAAAGAAAGGGGCGCAAACAGGGGCCGGCCGGCCATTTTCCACCAACCACGCGCCAAGCTGGGAAGCTGGATGGTGGATGGTTCGGGTGGCTTGAGGTAGTGAGGCGTACTTCCACCGACCCGTGTTTGCACCTGTACAAATTTCACGATTGCGCGATAGCTATAATTCAGCGGCGTAAGTAGACATCGCAAGTTTTTAAATTTATCAGGGCATCAAGAGCTATCCAATGATTATTTAGTTGTATCTGAATGTACACGCTAAAAATATAGGAAATTCTAAACTTATCTGTATCTCGAGAATCAGCCGCATAGGAGAATTTTATTGCATCAAGACATAAAGAATCATCTGATGATGAACTAGTTGATTCTAGATTTATCCACTAGACTAGGTAATGCCAGTGAGACTTAGAAATTTTAAACTTCTGTACTGTTCGAATCAGAAAACATATGTACACAGAGAATCAGGCAGAACTCTTGGAACAAATTTCAGTTAAATCATCGTCACGAAAACGTAATTGCTAAATACTAATCAACACACTTAAATTCAGAAATTGATCTCGGTAAACGGTTTACCGAGAATCCAACAGCTGATATCTCGGTAAAATATTTACTGATTCTCGGTAAAATTTTTACCGAGATTTCGGTAAACCATTACCGAGTCTCGGTGAACTTTGCCGAGATCTCGGTAAAAAGTTGGATTACCGAGATCTCGGCAAAGTTTTAACGACATCTCGGTAAAACTTTTACCGAGATTCAGTGAAAATTATTACCGGATTCTCGGCTGTTGGATTCTCGGCAATCCGTTTGCTGAGGTCGGCGATATAATTTAAGTGTGAAGCTGTGCTTGGTCAACCAACCACTAGATGGCGGTAGTGAGCAAACGTCAAACAGGAAAAAAAAACGATGTGAGCGCCGCGAGTGGTCAATTGACCAACTACCATATATTTGAATCCACCGTTAAAAAGGTGTTCGACGGAGTGCGCGTACAATGTGACGTATGTTTCTCTGTGCTTATCACTTAAACTGGGTTTGGGATGGAAGCTTGGGCTAAATATTATTTCCTTGGCACCCATTAAAAAAATACCAAACCCGGCAAAGACTGGCGCTTAAGCCTAGATAGTTAGCACTGTAGTTGGAGGAAATACCAATGCCGAACCCGTAACTTCCGGGTAGGTAAGCCCAGTTCCCTGGATTAGTGGGTTGGTGTCAGACCCGACAAGCCAGCCTTAAAAAGACAAGCACCGAAACATCAACTTGAGAAGAAATCGATCAGATACCAATAATGGCGACGACCACATCGACGAAAAGGGACTTGCGATTGGAAACTCGGTACGTGGAACTGCATATCTCTCAACTTCATCGGGAGCACCCGCATACTTGCCGGTCTACTGAAGGATTGCGGGTTCGGAATCGTCGCGGCGTAGGAGGTGTGTTGGACAGCATTTATGGTGCGAAAGTTTTGAGGTAATCATGCCATCTCTCAGAACTGCGGCAACAAGTACTGATACCGCGTACACAGCGATTTTACTTTCCCGTAAGTAAGGCCCTATCAGCCAGCACACAGAAGGACGTGCCGACATCGGGCCTCCACCTGCCCGACCTTGCCGAGGACCCCTTTCTAACCGCGGGCTCGGATCCAACCCAGTAAACGAAAGCCATGAAGCAACACTACCAGGATGTTTTTCCCGAGGCCACATAATCATTGTGAGGGTCGATTTCGACAGCAGGTATGAGCTGCGTAGCCGACTCCGAATCTTTGGACCAGCGTAAGCGTTTGAACTAGCCATTCTAGTCTAGCTAGTCTAGCTAAACTCATCCTTTCACATCTTCTGTATAGTATTTTTCGGAGTTGTGTCCTCTTCGCATGTGACAAGCATACGGTAACGCATTGTGCGAAAACGCGGGCACACGAACGAAGCGTTCCGCCGTTTCTTGTAAACCAGCACATACCGGATATTCGAGAGCACCTGTATGCCCGAAACGGTGTAGATACTGTCTGAAGCAACCAAGGCCTGAAAGGACCTGTGTCAGTTGGAATGCTACTTTCCCATGACGCCTATTAATCGAACTGTCTACCCTCGGAATTAAGATGGACCCATAACCTTCCTTTGCTGGAACTGTCCCACGCGCGCTGCCATTTGACCATGGAGGCCACTCCAGCTTCATGGACCTCATCCACGCCTTCGCAACCTTGATCGAGTGGGTAGTAGTCAACTCCACTTCTTCAATCGACTCACCGTAGACTTCGAGCGTAATGTCGCCATCAAAGTCGACGATCTCCACTCCCACCGGAAACTCTAACCTCAGCACCTTGTCGTATATGACATTCCATAACCCAGGATGGAATCTTGTGGGACTCCTGAGGTTATGGGAAAGCACTTCCGACCCACCTCTGTGTCGTAAACTAGTACTCGATTCTGGAAGTAACTTCCGACAATCTTGTACAGGTATCTCCAGACGCAGGAGCGTATCTGGCCAACTGGCGCTATTGAACGCCTTCCTTACATCCAGAATCATGAAGACCGACTGTATGACGACCGTGATAATAGGGCGAAGGCCGGTTGTCAACGCAGGTAGGGTGCAGTGAATAGACGTTACCGGTTTTTTTTTTTTTATTCATTTTATTTATTTTGTAGGCACCCTGTGCACTTAGGCTTCTACTGTGCCGATTACCATAGTTTATCTATATCTTTCCTAAGCTCCTACACTTTGATACAGAGTCTATTTTTAGCTCTATTGACAATTGCTTGTGTCTCTATATCTACCGTCCTCGCAGTAGGTAGGAGAGAGATCTCATGCCGTACTTGTCGCTACTGTTGTGCTACAGCAGCGTGTAGTTCCAATACATTTCCATCCAGTCCATTGTGTGTGCCGCGGGTTCGTTTGCCGTGAATCGTATATCAGGCTTGTTGCCGTCGAAGAGGGTCAGTTGTCTCAGTCACCATCCAATGCTGACGGAGGATGGATGTGCCCTCCCAATGCACTGTCCTCCGTGCGGCGTCTTCTGGTGGCTGGACGAAGTGTTTTTTGCAGGGGTTGGGAATTTCATCCATGACGATCCGCTTTACTAAGCGAAACTGTACCTCAAAGCTACAGGCCCCGACAAATTTTTACCGGTTTTGATAGCTGTTATATTAATGCTTCAACTGCAAGTAAATTTCAATGGTAAGTACATGTTTTACGTTTTATAACCTCTACTCACAATTCGGTGGGCCCTTCCGGCTTGCACACCTATAACCTATATGCCTACAGATCTAAATCCAATTTATATTATTATTTGATATTAACAAAGCTAATCATCTCTTACTTTCCTTTCAGGACCTAGCGGAATTTGCGGACGGATCTAGTGGAACACTCGACTGGGAATGGCAGCGCAGTGCACGTCTCGGACTGTGGATATCAAGCATTAATTGGGTGCACACGAGAAACCTCCTCGACTAAACTAACCTCACTTTCTGCTGCTGGGATTACAGACCGACTATTCCGGCTAAATTTTCTCCCGGCCGAGAATCGGACACAGTCACCAACCAAGTCACCAATCTTTGAGAACTAACTGAACTGAAATTGCTCAATAGGGTCGATTTAACTTTAACTTTTAATTTCTACTCGCTCCGAGAACAACTCGCTTCTTCCACAATCTTTACAAGAATGATTGCTTCGTCCCTCGTGTCAAACTGTCAGTCCAATCCGGGTCTCGCTGTCACTCAGCTTGTCTGTCACAGCTGTCATCGCGTCGCTTTTGTCCGCGGACGCGACGCTTTGAACATGAATGCGACGCTTCCGGAGCATCGCATGGCAGGGTTGCCAGCTTGTCGACTCCTGCGCCTACACCGGTGATAATAGCGGGTGACTTTAATGCCTCGGCCGTGAAATGGGGAAGCCGTTTCACGACCCAGCAGGATCAGATCCTGCTAGAGACCCTGGCCATACTAGATGTCGACCTGGCTAATGTCGGTACCAAGAGTACCTTTAGTCGGAACGGTGCGGAGTCCATTATTTACTTTTTGTAGTCCTAGCCTAGCGAACTGGAGAGTAGATGATAGCTATACTCACGGCGATCACCGGGCGGCTCGCTACAGTATCTACTACAACAATAGCAGGTGTAAACAATCAACATTCTATTGAGGATGGTATTTTCGAGCTCCTGGTCCGACGACGGGTCTTCGGGTGATTTCCCCGCCTTTGGCAATAGAACCCGGCTCTGCCTCTTTCATACTTCTGGTAAAACTCCCTCGTCCAGGCATTTCTGCATAGCAGACCTGAACATCTCGGGAGCCTCTGCAATAGCTACTTTTAAAAGACAAGGACACCGTCTTCAGCCAACGGCTGTAGCCCTCATAGCTAGTAGACACCAACTCCTAGTCGGGGTATTTACCGGTCGTCCATACCGCCGCCATTTTTCTGGACCCATCCGCGACCCAATTGCCTTTGACGGCGGGTACTCGGTATGGGTCCGCTATGATAGCGATATCCGTCCTCCACTCAGAAACCGCCTGACAAAGCAGTTGCTGATCTGCGTCACAGTTGTCCATGTTCAGTTGCGTTAAATACCTGCACTGTGATTTATTTACTGTGGCGTTCTTAAAAGCCGGGCACCTTGGACCGCATCTCCTACATATGACTTGTGTCCTGGTTCCAGACACCTGAAACAAACCTTCGGTGGCTCGTGGAATGTTAGATGACATACGCACCAGCCTACCTTGACTCTCCCTACTTTAACGGACTTTTTACTGTGTCCCTGCCGGCCCCTTCCGTAGCCGAACAACTGAGGTGTCACCTTTCTCGCGCTTAGTACCTACTCTTTTACGTCTTCTTGGTTTGGCGTCGCTGATTTCCTCGATCTGCGGCTTTTACTACTTCCTCTTCCGCTCGACTTTCGTCCAATGGGAGGCCCCTTGGTTCACCCTACTCTGTGGTTGCTGAGGGCCTAACAACAACGGTCGCAACCCCATGTTCCCTTCCATCCGGGACGGGCGAGCCTCTTCAGGCCCACTCTTCAGGATGATCTTCTCTAGGCATCGGTCGATATAATGCCGGATCTCCTGGCAGCTTGCCTAGTTTTGGCAACAACACCAGCTTCTAGATCTTGAAAAAGCGCAGTAGGCGTTTTCCGCTCCTGGCTGGGGTCCTACTTGGTGGCATTACCACTTGGGTTTAGTATTTTCCTAGTCTTGCGGCACCGCCTGATTGCTCCTTATTTGCCGGCTGTCTCACCCGCTTCTGCGAGTGCTTATCACGAGCAGTCGCATCCGCCATAGCTTTTGGACTTCCTGCGAAAGCGGAGGTCTCCGTCAACAGGGCCGTTTTCATGTCCTTACTTATGTTGGGCTTCGTGGACGCAAAGTCGTTCGTCAGGCCCCGGGACTGTGTCATCCCTGCTGCCCCACGCCGACGCTACTTTAGGTCTGCTTAACTGCTTTACAGTTGCTGACCAGGCTGACTTCTTCCAGGCTCTCATCGGTTATCGCAAGGACGACGTCATGCGCGGAACCGACGATCTCGACTCCCCCGGGTAGTTCGAGTTTTAACACTCCGTCATACATAATATTCCACATCTTGATGGCACACCCCCCGTGACTTTAGTCTTCCCATGACCCTGGTTTGTCTCGTATGCCGATTCTGGAAGTAGCTTTTGAGACCTTTGCACAGATAGCCAGGAACCCGCATGTTGTACAGTACCGTGGCAATGCACAATGGTCCACGAAACAGATTTACGAGGAAAGATTCATTCAGCGCCTTCAAATGATTTTTTAGACAAATATGGTCTTCTACAAAGTTGTTCCTAAAAATAAGGCCCTCTTTCCAATGTACATGAAAATTAGGGTGGTCCATATTTTCATAGAGATCGAAAACCAAACTTTTTTATTTGCAAGAATAACTATATACATTCTTCGGGAAAGTTGTAGATCTATCGATTCGGAGCAAGTTTGCTGAAGACAGTTTTTATGTAGCTTTAAAATTGACCGATCTAGAGATATTTTTTTAATAAGTTTAGGGTGGTTCAAGAAAAACCGGTTTTCTGGCATTAACTTTTTCAGTTTCGATTTTTAATCAAAGTCGCCCAAGAAACACTTGTAGAGCTTTTGAAGATGCGTCGTTTCGTGCGCTGAGATGGTCGCTATCTCTTTTGGTTCAATAGTTACAGGTGTTTTTCTTTAAAAATCATAGTTTTTTGAAAAGGTTATATGACGGGTTGGGGCAAACATAAAAAATATCTTTTGCCAGCATTCAAAAAAAGAAATGTTGTTTTAAAACATATCAAAAAATTAGAGGGGTGTTATTTTAGTAACTCAAGTAAAAAATACTCGAAAAGTGCCTATTTTTTCTAGAAAATCATCAATATCTTTTGAACGGAATGACGTAGCAACATTTTCAGCGCACGAAAATGTGCGTTTTTCTGAGCTCTAAAAATGGTTCTTGGGCAACTTTGATGAGAAATTTGAAACAAAAGAGATAATGCGTTTAAACTGTTTTGACCAAATTTGGAGCATCTTCCCATAGTTTTTATAGGGTGACGCTAGAACAAATCGTTTTATTGTTTTATCTTTTTTGTTTCAAATTTTTCGTCAAAGTAGTCAAAGAACCACTTTTAGAGCTTCCAAAAACGCACATTTTCGTGCGCTGAAAATGTTGCTACGTCATTTCGTTCAAAAGATATTGATGATTTACTAGAAATAATAGGCACTTTTCAAGTATTTTTTACTTGAGTTACAAAAATAACACCCCTCTAATTTTTTGATATGTTTTAAAACAACATTTCTTCTTTTGAATGTCGGCAAAAGATATTTTTTATGTTTGCCCCAACCTGTCATATCACCTTTTAAAAAAACTATGATTTTTAAAGAAAAGCACCTTTAATTATTGAACCAAAAGAGATAGCGACCATCTCAGCGCACGAAACGACGCGTCTTCAAAAGCTCTACAAGTGTTTCTTGGGCGACTTTGATTAAAAATCGAAACTGAAAAAGTTAATGCCAGAAAACCGGTTTTTCTTGAACCACCCTAAGCTTATTAAATAAAATATCTCTAGATCGGTCAATTTTAAAGCTACACAAAAACTGTCTTCAGCAAACTTGCTCCGAATCGATAGATCTACAACTTTTCCGAAGAATGTATATAGTTATTCTTGCAAATAAAAAAGTTTGGTTTTCAATTTCTATGAAAATATGGACCACCCTAATTTTCATGTTCATTGGAAAGAAGGCCTTATTTTTAGAAACAACTTTGTAGAAGACCATATTTGTCTTAAAAATCATTTGAAGGCGCTGAATGCATCTTTCCTCGTAAATCTGGTTCGTGGACCACTGTGCAATGGCGAGACCAATGTTTTCCTAGCTGACATTGTTGAATGCGTTAATTACGTCTACAGTAGGCCGTCCCTTATTTTGCAAAATTTAGAAATGTTATGAGTTCGTTAGTGGAAAACGATCGTTTTAACTAAAAAATGATCGTGTCAAAATTTGACGTCCGTATCTCAAGGCTAAGTGGTCCCTCAAGGGGCCTAAAGTTGTCAAAAATTGTATGGGACTAAAAAAACATGACATTTTTTTCGACGAAAAAATACGCTATTCTACTAAAACTGGTGATTTTAGGACCCTAAAGGGCCAAAAATGTGCTTAGATTTGCGATATCAAGATATTTACAAAAAACACTGAAAAATCAGCATTTTTGAGCATTTTTTTTAGATTCCGAAGGAAACTTACCCTATTTTGTTCAATAACTCAAAAACGAGTAGAGATATCGCAAATCTAAGCACATTTTTGGCCCCGTAGGATCCTAAAATCACTAGTTTTAGTAGAATAGCGTATTTTTTCGTCGAAAAAAATTTCATGTTTTTTTGGTCCCATACAATTTTTGACAACTTTAGGCCCCTTGAGGGACCACTTAGCCTTGAGATACGGACTTCAAATTTTGACACGATCATTTTTTAGCTAAAACGATCATTTTCCACTAACGAACTTATAACATTTCTAAATTTTGCAAAATAAGGGACGGCCTAGTCTACAGCTACCACAGCGCAGTATCGATTACCTCTCCTCTTCTGCTTTAAGGCTTTCTCCGCATTCGCACCAACTGTCTTGATTACATCAACTGCACTGTCGACTCCCCTTTCCGGAACCCGAACTGCCTATTAGGTTGGTCGATATAATGCTGGGTCTCCTGGCTGCTTGCCTAGTTTGGGCAAAAGCACCAGTTTCTAGGTGTAGAAAAAGTGCAGTAGGCGTTACCACGTGCCGACGTGTTCTGAGCTGCTCGTCACATTTAGTTCGCGTTGCTAGTTTTCTTTTTTCTTCGCGATTCTGCTGACGGTTCGACCGGTGCTACGCCATCCGGATGGTTCTTCAGCAGGTGATAGTGTTTGTTGTGTTAATGATAATTTGGATGAAAAATGACTTTTGGATTTTGAGAAGAAATGTGGAGGATTGTGTAACGTAGTTACGCGTTGCTGGAACGTCTGTTAGTGCTACGCCATCCGGAGGTGATACAAAGGCTTATGCGTGATTACATGCCACTACTCGCAGTTCGGGTTTTGCAAACGGTGCCAATGAGCGCATCGAGTGTCGAAATTCATCGTCAAGTCCGCGTTTTGTCATCCGGTAGTTTTTCGATTATAAAGTACCGTGACTGTACCTAATTCCGTTCACTTGAGGCGATCAACTAAGTCTAATAGCTGTAGAAAATACATGTTCTGCATTTAGTGACTGTAATTGTGCAACGCTGTTCCATTATGTCTCTATACTGCTAGAAAAATATAATCAAGGTTGCTAGCACTCCACTTTTTTTGAAAATGGGCCGCTATTTAAAACAAGTTGTTGTTCCTTATTCCAATCAGTATGATCCTAATTCCGTTCACTTGTGTTCCTAATTCCGGTCACTCCAAGTAATTATCAAGTTGACAAAATAATCATATTATCATAGGTTGTTATAGTTATATTTATATTTTATATTTATTTACTTATCAAAACATGTTACACACTAAATCCTGTTCAGCACTTTTTTGACGAAAATAGAACAGTAGAACTATTTCGGTACCTTCGGTAATCGATTTTACTGAGGCTCAGTACACCAACTGTCAAAACCTGGTGCAAAACGTATAAAACAATGCAGTATAGCTGTATACAGCTGTTCTATTTTCGTCGAAAATTTACCGAACACGGTATTCCAAATTAAGTGTGTAGTTCTATAATAATTTGAAGTAATAACATTGGATTGTTTTAATGTTGTTGCGTTTTTGAGAGCTTTCTGGGAAAACTACAAAATTTCACCAAACTGAAACAGTATCGAATGTCGCGTCAAAGTCGGGTCAAATTTTATCGAATGTTGGACCAATGTTGGGCCCACATCGCATAACTGTTGGGTCTATGTTGGGTTTGGAGACCAAAATTAAAACAGGTCAATGATAGGTTTATGTCGGGTTTGACGTCATCTATAAATTTTAAACCTACGACACCACAATTTATGCTTGCTAGCTGGGGTTACCAATAAATGATATGAACCAAACATCAATCGTCTGGGAGCCTTGACTTATGCTGGAGTTGGTTGTATCGATTGTACTGCAGATTTTTTCATAGTTTCCTTTGGATTTATATGGTGATTGGAACTAGGAGCAAGTACAACTTGTAGTATCCTAATTCCGGTCATGTGCCTTTTTCATTTCTAGCATCAGGAATCTTCTTCGAAAAGTTGATTTGGTGTTAAATTTATAAAAATATGTCCTTTATTGTTCTGCTTTGGTGCTATTTTGATTGATTTTGTTAATATTTCAATGAAAATACATTAAATGTATAAATTGATGCAATTCACAGGTCCGCAAAAGAAAAAAGTAGAATGGCGGCCGATTGGATAATTAATGGCATTTAATGTATTTTCACATTAATACACAAGAAACCCTTTAACTTTTTGATTACATTCTGGCGTGGACATACTTATTGAAAATTACAAAAATCAATTTGCTAAAGATTTGCGACAATTTCGGCAAATACTCGGTGTTTTGATTCGTGTGAACGGAAATAGGAGCTGATTGGAATTAGGCGCGGTCACGGTATTTGTGGTGTGACTTTGATTAGCTCCGTGTTTTTTCACGTATGCCGTCATTAGTGATTCGCGAGTGGTTCCAGAGTCAAACAGTGGAGGCTCATACTCATAATTATGTGAGTGATGAAGCGAAGTTGGTTCTAATGATGACGAAATGCATGCGCAATGGAGGCGAGGCAAGGTGTAAGCCTGACTGCGCCGTAAAGATGTTTCCATGGTGATAACAGCGCTACCTTGGATGGGATGTGGTGAGATTGTTCTTATTACATATTACTATGACAAATTGAACTAAATACGTGCCAGCATCGAAGATTATATGTGTGTTTGCAATATCATTATCCATTTGATAACAACATGCGGGGCTTATCGTAAGTGAAAGTGACTTCGGAATGGTCGTGAGAAACCAGGCATTCTGAAACGGGTCAGTGAAACCCAACAGAGCTATCACCTTTCAACTCCCTGGCTTAAGATGATTTCAGTGTTTAGTTAATGAGAAATACAGTAAAAATCACACAGACCACTGCCGGACAGCGGGAGTTGAATTGTATACACCAGTGCTTCCCAAACTGTGCGCCGCGGCGCCCTGGTGCGCCGTGAACATCTCTCAGGTGCGCCGCAGGCTCTTGAGCCAAAACACAAATAACAAACTCTTATTATCGAAGGCAGAATATATTTTTAGTTGCTTTTGTATTGTTACTAAAACTGGTGTCCCTTCAAACCCATTTTGTATTCTATACAAATGTCTTACCTTTTTGAGGAAGACTTCAAAAGAAAGTCATTCAAAGGGGGGTTTCCTCTTCTGAATTTCCAATTAAAAAGTAAATATTCCAAAGTCTACGAATGTTTTCCGGAATTTTGAATATTCTCATCAAACATTTAGGTTTTTACAAAATTTTCAAATTTCCGGAATTTTCGTTAAAATTCCTAAATTGTTATTTGGACTTTGTATGATTCTGCTTAGTTTTCGATTTTATCAATAGCTTGTAATTCAAAGTAAATATTTCAAGAAACTGTCATCTATAATTACTGTCGATCTCCAGGTCTTCGTGCTGTCTCAAACGTTTTGGGACGACATTTTTACTTACATCACGATCATAACTTGTTTGTTTGTCTCTATAATTGAGATAATCAGCAAAACCAGCTCTACACTGGTTTCGCTCCTTATCGTACAAAATAATCTGCGTCAATTTATGTGTCGATTTCATGCGTGATTCTGATAACCGCCTTATTTGAGTTGGGATTTTTGAGTTCCGAATACAAAACATGACCCCTCACCGTCACCGTCAGCCGTCCTAACAGCTTCTAAACAATCCATTTTTATATCTATTTTCCTTGGAATTTCGAACTGAAGGTGTTAAAATTAATAAAATTAATAAAATCAATAAAATATACACACACAACACCAGCTTCTAGATCTTCTAAATGTCTGGGAAGTAGCTATCCGCCAGACATTTCTGCGTCACTGTCCTGAACATGTCCGGAAATGCCACGATCGTCGCTTTCAATAACATGTTGGGGATACCATCTGGACCAGGGGCTTTCTTCACTTCTAGTATTTTGGCTATTATAAGTAGTTCTCTGTTAGACACCCGGTTCTCGCCGACATCTACTTTCAACCCGTCGACGTACGGTATAATAGTGGTCATATGATTGAACTGTACTTCTGAAAGAGCCCGTCGTTATTTCCATCTATCTATCTACCTATCTGTCTATCATGCCCACTGAATCAAATTTCAATCGTTCAAACCAATATTGACAATGTCACAACCCGCATTTGTTGCGACAATGCACCATGTGACAATGTCATGGGACAAACCATGACATGGGTTTGTCACAATTTGAACAGAATAGGACAAAGATAGTATTCGTTTAGAGATTTTTACGCCTTGTATTGGAATATTCAAGGGGTAATTATTCCTTGTTGTAAATACCCAAGTCACTACGAACTGTTGATAGATCTATTGTGACATTGAAGGGGTTTGTTGCCCGAGCAGAGGGGAATATCAAATTAATAACTACGAAATCACAAAACCTGTTTTTATATCTTGTTTTGTTATTATTGAATTATCAAGGCATTACGTTTCCATAACATGTTTTGTTGGACAATCTTATTTTGTTATGACCAAGCTATTGGTATACAGCCATTAAATAACATTAAAATATTACATTTTGTTGTGGAACAAGTTTGGTTATTAATGTATTATTGAGAGTGTACAAACACTTTATGGTATTGCTATCAAAACTAAAACAGTTTTGAAATAAACCTACAACGTTAGCTACAGCATTTCGTGAGTGAGGGAAAGCAACTGCATATCCACTCATCAATTTGTCTTTCTGTGCCATTTATCATTACATCCTAACTAAGCCAAAGTACATGCCCACTATCACTGGCTAGTATTCCGTGGGAAAAAGTTTGCATAATGCACCAGAAAAATAGTTTAACGATTTTTTGAAAAGTGCGCAAAGTTAGGCCCTAGGTGTGCAAAGTATGGTACGCTTACGGTATCACATTTAATAAGAGGTGTGGTATATTACGTGACATGGAGGTGCTGCGATGTGTACAAAACGAAGTCCTTGCCGGGCGGCGCGAGGTTTTGCTAAATTTCTAAAATTGACTGAGTTGCAGCTGAAAAGTACCCAAAATACTAGCCACTGCCCAAGTGGCGCAGCACCCTACATACATCAAAACGAGAACATAGCAGACGATATTGAAGGTTTTTAAGGTTTTGAAAGGGACGTTCCAGATTCCGCCTTTGACATGAGAATTTCAATGATAAAAATTTCAAACTTATTGAGTAAACTTGTTTGAACGAAGCTAATACAGACAGCTGAATCCAAAATTGTGGATGGTTTTGAATGGGATTTTTCAGAAATATTTTGAATTTTCACATGTTTTCCCTGCCGCTCCAGAGGATGAAGTCGGATCTACCTATTTGTGGTAAAAGATTACATGAATAGTTGAAAATACTCCTGTTAGGGAAGAGAGAAACTGAAGTTCGCAATGATTGTTCCGCCATTCTCACATGTTGGTCTAAATATATATAGCATTCTCAGCCAACACGAAGTCATATATGATGTAGAACAAGAAGCTAAAGTGGAGGCCATATGCATACATGCTTCCATTTGACCACGGGTAAAGTGTACGCATATCGCCTCCACTTCAGCATCCTATTCAACAGCATATACGATCGTTTGATATCATAACTAATTTTGCTTTCGGAATGTTATCAATAACTCTTTAATATCAAAATTTGTTATTAAAATATTTCCCAAATTCACTGTTATTAAGTTGTTATTGACACTAACAAAACATGTTATTAAATTGATTTTCCAGGAACATATTTTTGTTATGTGACTTGTTATTTTGCCGCTTATGACAGACAAGTTTATAACTCAATACGTTATGTTAATAACATGAAAATTACTAATTCCATCATGCAGTTATTTTGTCAAAATAACGCATTTTGTTTTGCTGTTGTTATTCTCTTCTGCTCGGGTGGGGTTACTTCGAGTCGGTAAACTTTGCATCACTGTTGAAGAGCCACCATCAAACAGTTCTGGTTTTGGGTAATTATTCACGAGTGGAAAAGTTCGCAGCAAATTTAGCTTCTTTTTTGATGTCATTATCTTTACAGATGGAACAAAGCATAAACTCCACGCCTTCTTTGTCGTTTGTTTTGTGTCTTTTTTGTCCGACGACTTTCTTCCCTTTATTATTTAGACATTTTCACAACCCTTACTACACCCCTGAAACCATAACTACGTGGCTATTACACCCTCCATATAGCACAACCTCCTACAAATATTACGCTGGCGGCAATGGACGCCGGCGGTGATAGGTATACCTGTCCGCTTCGCGGAGTCGGGGGCGGGTGGCTCCGAATTGGAACCAGGGACGTGGGAACACGGCACATTACCGCCCTCTGCCTAAACGGAACCAACAACAACAACAACGGACACCATTCTCTATTGAACGGACGGAACCCCATGCATAGTTAGAACAAACGTGGCATACAACTAACCTAGCGCTGATATCGTCGTCGTCCGGCCGTCCGTGTCAGCAGCGCAGCCAACGTACCTCCGAAGCTGGAGAGAGCGAGGCATGTAGGAACGTTTGACGGAACACAACAACGGTCACAAATATAGTAATAATAAAAAAACGCTTTTTGTGATAACGAAAAATTTCCCTCCGCCGAGTTATTACCTAGAGTCGGTGGTGTGGAGTCGTTGGAAGGTACAATACTGATGTTCGGAAAGATATGATCGCCTTTTATCAAAGAGCAGAAGTTGAAAAGAACATGTTAGAGGTGACGAATTCGAGTTCCGGTTCAATACCAGCGCCGGCAGTAGGTCAATTTAAGGATTTAAGGAACCCTTCGGAATAGCCACGAGGTTCAGTCGTCTGGAAAATAGCGCAGCTAGCTGCTCGTTTGTGTCAAAATTTATATGCGGGTTACATGTAGATAAATGAAATCGGTGAGCTCGTTCCATATTATTTTTTACTTATCGAAATCAAACTAAACTAATGCTAACTCCAATCTTTTATTTTTTTTTAAATTTTAGACGAACTAATCTGATCTGTTGACTTCTTATAATATTAGTAAATAAATAAATTGAAAACTGAATTGATTCAAATAGAGGTTGCATTGATCACATAGATAATCATGGTGAATCCAGATCATGTGACTTTTCGCACCTACCCTTTAACTAAAAAAACTCCTTCCAGTGACAACCATCATGGAGACGGAGAGGTGATTTCTTTTTAGTAGGTACCAACACACGTTACATCCTAATAAGGACGTGACCAGTTTGTTATTCGCTTGATAATGCTTGAAATTCTCAAAGGTGCACATTAACGACGTTATAGCACGGTCTGTTGATCCCCTGTGGCATAATTACAAATTGTATGATCATACTGATCATCTATGCATGCTAATGTTCATACTATAAATCTTCATGATAAATATGTCATATCTGTTTTTAACACTAGTGATCCTCATCAACTATGACAACGCAATATTTTTCCTACTTCTTTCGTATTAACAAGAAATGGTCATACGATTTTGGAAACCAGTACCCAACATGTTACCTTTATGACCGACAACTGTGTGTATTTTACCTGACTGTCGCACGTTTGAGGCAGAAAAAAGCTGTGTTGAATGTAGCTTAGCTCCACCAACCTATACAGTACTTGTTTAAAAGCGACAGATTTGTTTCCACTATGCCGAGCGGTTGGCATTTTTTCCTTATACTCGACGTGGCTTTGTAACAACTGAATCAACTGAAATCTGTGAAGTTTAAAAATGTCGTTGGAACATGCGATCGTTAAATGCATACAGAGACGACGGTGATCAGTTGTGTTATTCTATGATTTACGTAATGATTTCTAAAAAAGCAAATGAGGATTGCAAGAATTGCGGTAATAAAACAGAAACACTTGATACTTTGCTATTTTTTATATTTCTAAAGACGAAACAAATAAAAAAATATATAAAGAAAACATGCTAGGTCGGGCTGTTCGGGCTCGTTCAGAACTTTATCATCAACATTAACTTTTTTCCCCGATCAGCCTAGATAGCTGCGTAGTGTCGGTAGCGGTTGTCTCAATTGGCTAAGAATAACACTACGGACCATCTGTATCGGGGGTAAAAGTCCACCAAACAGGGAATCTAACCCAAGGTGTCAGGCGACCCGTGCTGATGGGTGAATGATTGAGGGGGTTCAAAAGATGCTCGATCTTTAACGGAGCCCACCAAACCCAAGTGACATCCGGTTTGTCAAGTTGGGGTAATGTGTTTTGGTAATAAGGATTCATGGTACAAAGCCCTTGTTACTGGCGATAGTTTTCTGATAGTACTAGGACTTTGCTCATCCGAGACTACACTTGATGTTAGAAAAATAAACATGTTTTATGTATCTATTTGCGTACCGTCGTTGGGGGTGAGAATGGGTCAAAAAAGGATACTCAAAGATTGTTTGTTAAATAACAAATGCAATTGAAGTCGGAATAACTTTTTATTTGGTATGTATACTCTCCTATGTGGTAATGATAGTTTAGCAAGAAAGTATCACGTTATATGAATTGCTTAGTAAACTACAAATGATTGAAAATTGACCCAATCTCACCCCTTAGAGGGGGTGAGAATGGGTCAAAGTATTCGAAATCACCTATCTAAGAATATAAATTAATTTTATTGATCACTAGCTGTCCCGGCAAACTTTGTCTTGCCAATTGCGGTGATTTGACAGCTGATGAGATCCTTATAGCACCGCACTCTAGATTGATTTCACTGCGATCGTGTTGACTTTGTACCCAGTTCGCACAAATTTCAGTACAATCATAATTTATTCACTTTTTCAGTTCATTTTCGTAACTTTTTCTGCATATAAACACAGCCACCACGAATACGAATCGAACCGTGCAAGAGTAATGCTGATCGGTTTACCCGTTCTTGAGTTTTGTTGCCTCAAAGAAACTTCAAACTCATTTTTATATATATAGATATATAGTAAACCTACTTAAAACACAATGTTATCGTGACGAATAAAAGCTTAGGTAATTTTAAAAGATTAATCCACCTAAAAGGGCTAATACAACCGAAAAAATGGTTGAAATTTGATAAAATAACGTTTGTATACTGTATCACCATTTTTGGCCATCATAATCATCCTCATTAAGGGTTTCAACCTCCAGGAGAGCAGGGGAGATTACAATGAGGGAGGGGCGAAGAAAGAATGAAAGATTGATTGTAAAAAAACATGCTAGTTTTTGTATACTGCATAAGAAATGTTTAACCAAACCCTCCGTTATAAACTCTTATGTACATGACCATTGGCCTCTATATTGCTAAAGCAAATCACTCCATCTCAAGATAGAGGGTCGTTCATATATTATGTTAAGTCTATTTTGTGAGCTTACGATATTGCAGTACACTAAAGATTAGCTGATGATTAGAGGAGCTGTCCACACGCATGGGTGTATTGTTATAAATGATTTTAGGCACTAAACGTATTAACACACTCGTATGACGCTTCTCGACATATTTTTGAAAGAAAGCGTGCTTTAGTCAAAATACGGTAAACATGGCACCACTCTAACGTCAAATGGGGACTGGATAACAAGTTGAATTTTTAGTTAAGGTTATGTGCACTCGATAACTTGCTTGACCCAATCTCACCCCCATTCTTAATATTTAGACATAGGGTCAAAAATATTAAGTTTTTAAATAAAAAGAGCAATGACAGCCCGCTTTTTTCATTACATCAACCAGGTAATACCTACAGCTAACCACTTATAAGAAAATTTATTGTTAGGTACTTGTGTTAAACATTACGAAGGAGAAATTTTTTCAGAGTGATTTACTAGTAGTTTTATCATATAAGTTTAGCCCCAAATTTAACAAAAAACGATTATTGCAAAACATCTTATTCTGCATCATGACGTGTAAAAACATCTCCCCTTTAAAATAATATAAAGTTTTCAATATAAACTAGCGATAGTTATTGAACTATTTCAAATTTTATGTTTCTCCGTTTTGACCCAATCTCACCCCCCAGACCCATTGTCACCCCCATCGACGGTACTAACCTCTTAAGGAGTTCTGGTTATTCAAGAATTCACCAAATTCACGTGGACATTTGATTACTGAGATATCTTTCGAAGAGTACTTGGGAGTAATAAAACTTAACTTTTTGAGAGTATCCTTTGACAGATACACGTATTTCGACTACCACTTGTAATCTTCCTCAGTGTCAGTTATCCACATAGGGTGGAATTAAAAGGTACAAAACTGATTACACTCATTCGAAGACGTTATTCTGCTTAGAGGGTTCAAAAAGTCGGTACAGGAAAGTGTAGCATATTTTGTTGTATGAACAGCCAAAGTAAAGCAAGGAAAACGTCTAAGCGCGAATAACTTAAGAAAATATCAAATATTTCTAACATTAATCTGATGAGCATTTCTCAGTCTTGGCTGAATAAAAAAGTATCTGATGGTGTCCTGAATATTCATAACTACACGATTATCAGAAATGATCGTTTGGGTCTACTGGGTGGGGGCATAATCGTTTATATTAAAAAACACTTCCACTTCAGAATTTTGGAAAAATCATGTTATAGGGTATGTGTTCCATCAGTAATCTCACGCTCCCATATTCATCCTATTCGAAATCTAGCGATTACGGCACCGATTAATTCCGTTCTTTTTGTTTTCATGCGTGCTCACTCACACAAAACAAACAACGCTTCATTCCTTTGTTTTTCGTAGGATGCAAATGGAAGCCATATGCTTAATAAGGGAACCAGTACCCTATCTCTGGCGAAATCGAATAGGGTATATGTACGATTCTTTGGCCTAAGTTGCAAGCTGCCTTAACAATTTTGATCATAACTCATCATGAATATAAAAATGCAATGGCATACGTGGGACCGCGCATAACTCACGAATGGAATGTCGGATTTGGGTCGTCTTTGTTTTGTTCTGTTAGTTTTCACCCAAGGAAGGTAAAAAACATGGAAAATTTGCGAGTTTTTGAAAATCGATCTTCCATACATTTTGACCGGGGACTTGGTCTTGGCTAGAAACTTGAAACGTCAAAAAACGCAGTAGGCAAGACAAAGTTTGCCGAGTACAGCTAGTAACTCATGAATTAATAACACTAGAAATAATATGTTGACCCTATTACACACTCTCTAGGCAATGCATGTTTCACCAATTGGAAGTAAACTAACGTAAATATTCAAGAATTTACTTAATTATGTTGAAAAGATTCAATGCGATGGTATGCAACGTTGGTCTATGGTACAAAAATTGATCTATTAGTGGATACAACGTTGGCCCACGGCATAAACATCACAAGGCAGGCTAGTAGCCTATGTAAACATCTATTTTGGATGTAAACATGTGACGTCGTTCTTATCGTCTTTCACGTGACAAATTGGTGTGGAGTATTAGATCACCTATGAACGATTTGAATTACGTCATCAAAAACCTGTCAGATTTCGGGAATATATCACCTTCTGTACACCGTGGTTGGCCTATTGCTTTCAATGCACTAGAACCACTTATTATCTTTTATTATTTTTTCAATATTTTTGCTGAAGTATTTTCTCTGTTTGTTCACCAATCTTACATTTAAATTAAATTTTCGGAGCCAAATTGTCAAAAAACTTTAAATAAATCACTTAAACTAAAGTTCTTTTTTGATTTAGTAACGAAAACAACGCAACCCTATTATTGTGTTATATTTTTACAGTCACCGCACACAAAATCTTTCTTCTTGTTCGTTTTTTCTGGTTCTTACGCAAGCAATGTTGTTGACGTCACTTCATCGGTGTTGTTGACATCACTTTACTGATGTTCCAAGATTTGGGTACATAATGAAAAAAATGTCCTCAATATTCGGCCCACATGCAATTTCATAAATAGTTATTATTCGTTGAAAACAAATATATAAGTTTAAAATAGCTTCTTTGACCGTCGCACAAGGTTCAATTATTGAAAAGTCAATTCGAAATGTTCCAGAATCATGCCATTTATGATCATGTGTATACACTACCCACTAAGCCTAAGAATCATGGCGTCTACAAAAGCTAAACAAAGTGACATTTTCATTAAATTTTAATGCTCCAAAGTGCTAAAATTGAAACGAAATGTTACAGTTGTTTGGCGTTATAGCTTTTCCGATATCCAGTTATGCGTGTTTATTTGAATTTTTGGTTTACTTGAGATATGCCGAATGAGGGGACTATGTCAACGAAGCATCCCTATACCCTATATTTTTCTAGAACTTCAAATCAACAAGCAAAAAATCCTTTTAGGTTTCTTCTACATTCCTCCCGAATTTGATTGTTCACCATTGCTAGCACAAAAGTTCTCCAGGCTTGAATTTCAATACGAGCACATTTTGTTAGTGGGCGATTTCAACACAAATAGGTACCTATACTCAACTCGCAAAGTCATGAAATTCGGAGGTTTACGTCATTAATAGAAAATTTATCTTTTTCTTCTTAGGCGATACTCTGACACATTTCCATAGGATATGATCATCTCAAATTGATCGAATGATTACTAATAGAACTGAACTTGTGCTTCGTTTTAATCAAATTGATGCTCCATTCATGTCGAACCACGATTTACTATTTGCATCTTTAGACGTGGATGTTTTACGGTCTAATCAACCAACAACTTTTAGAGACTACAGAAACTTTAATCTCTCCGCCGTTATACCTGTATTCAACATCAACTGGGATGATTTTTATCTAATAAATATTCCTGATTTTTCGCTTCCATTTTTCAATGAACACGTAAGAAGTATGTACGATTCTACTACACCTGTGAAAAACTACACAAGGAAACAAAAATGTAATCTTTGGTTTGATGTTCAGGACTTAGACCTGTGCGCCGACTTTATTTTGCTCGGCGGCGGCGTGAGGGCCATTTTTGGCCGGCGGCGGCGGCGTCATCGGCGTCACGCCGGTGGCAGCTTTCGGCGGCGGCGGCGGCGGCGTGAATCGGCGTGACCAAAATTTGACCGTAATGTCAACATTGGCGAAACAAAGAAGTTGTCTCTACGCTGTAGAATTTGTAGTTCAGTCTTTGCTTTTTCATGATCATTTATGACAGGAATTATTATTATGCCAATACACAGGATGAAGTATTTGACCAAAAAGAAACCAATGCTCTAACATCTTATTTGTTTCATTAGTGTCAAACAGATGTTTTTTTTTTTGAGTTCATTTGACAAATATTTGACCCTGTGTAATTATTACGCGTTGCAAGAAAAATTTTGATTCCTTGAAAATTCAAACCCATCCGTAGGAATATTTTCCTGGACAACGATCATAGGTAGCTATGCACAATGGGTGTTGTTTTGCGTTTTGACAGAATCGAATCTGCATGGAATATGGATTGATTTTCAACACAACTTGAAAGTTCATGAGAAATGCCGAGTTTGTCACTGATTGGGAGCTATTGGGAGTACACGGCCATGAGGTTGAAAAATTGGTGTTTGGGTCGCGGGTTTACATTATGTGTATATTGATTTAGGAGAGAAGAGTGCTACGAGGAGGGTGTCTCTTACATTATCTATTGTAAATACAACTCAGGTCAGGTAATTCTGTTATGAATCTCTGGTCGTACTCCTGCAGTCGTGTTGTCTTGTCTGCATTTTCGAATGTGCATTCATGCTAAAACATGCCATCATCCGTCGAACAAGTAGAGAAATAAATGAAGCCCGTATCTAACACGTTATCCGGCATGGTCTTTTTCGGGAATCACACATCACACAAATCTGGGAACTACGTATTTAACTAGGGGGAGTTCATCCGCATGGGTCACCAGGGCATTGACGGCGAAATCTGCTTGTCTCCTTAAAAAAACCGACACCAAAAATTCACACACAGATGTTTTGTTATCAGATTCAATAGTGACAGTCAAATTCCAATATACGTAAATCAAGGCATACTGGGTACGTTTTCTTCTACGCGGGGGTAGCCCTCTGCGCATTAATACCGCACCAGAATCCAATTTTTTAAATTTCCGCATAATATACATTTACGTTTGAATGAACACCTTTTTTTATTCCTGTTCGGGTCTATCACTGTGGCCAGTAATAAGACCTATTGCTGTTGGGAATCGACTGTAATCTTGATTCTATAGATTAACGGCTACGCAGTCTTAGGGATGGTGCCATCCCCGTGTCGAAACGTCGGGTGAATAATAAAACTCGATTTTTGAACCCTAAGACTGCGTAGCCGTTAATCTATAGAATAAGACCTATCGTGAAATTACCCGTATCCGTATTAGTGCATGTTGCATTACTCCATTGCAAATTACGGGCAAAAATATAGATTTTGCTACAGTTTTCGTTTTGTTTTCTTAGAAACTTCAGAAGCTATCACATTTGATAATAAGGTCGCACTATTTTCAAGGAATCCTCGAATGATTTCCAAAAGAATTCCATGAGAAGCCTTAAAGAATCTCCTGGAAGAATCCATGAAGAATCTGCTGGAACAACCCCTGCAAGAACTGCTGTATGAAACCCTGCTGTATGAAACTTCTGCTGAAATCACTGATATGTAGTTCAATAATCTCTCTTAGAGAGATCACAGGAAAAAAAACTTATGAAGAATTCCCGAAGTAATTCCTAGAGGATTCCCCAGAAGAATTAGAACAGGAATCCCCGGAGGAATTTCAGAAGGAATCCCCAATGGAATTTTAGGAGTTATCCTGGAAGGAGTTCCAGGAGGAATGCTCGTAGGAATTCCATGAGGAAGCCCTGAAAGAATTCCAGAAGAAATTCCCGCAGAATTTGCATAAGGAAATCCCGAAAGAATTCCAGCGGTAATCCCCAAAGAAATCCCTACAGGAATTCCCAAAGGATTTCCAGAAAGAATCCTCGGAAGTGTTCCAATGCGAATTTCAAAGTGAATTCGAAAAAGAATCCCTTAAAGATTTCTAAGAGGAATCAACGAAAAATATCCAAGAGGAATCTCTGAAGGAATTCCAGGAGAAATCCCTGAGGGATTTCTAGGAGGAATTGCCGAAAGAATTCCAAGAGGAAACCTCGAAGGAATTCTAGGAGAAATCTCCGAAGAAATTTGAAGTGAAACCCCAAAAGGAATTCTAGGAGAAAACCTCAAAGGAATTTCAGGAGAAATCTCTGGGAAAAAATCAGGAGGAATACTCGTTAAAGTCCAGGAGGAATCCCTGAAAAAGTGCAGGAGGAATCCCCGGAGAAATTTTAGGAGGAATCCTCGAAGGAAATTCAGGAGAAATCCTCCAAGAAATTCCAGAAGGAATGCCAGGAGAAATCCCCAAACGAAGTCCAAGAGGTATACCCGACAGAATTCCAGAAGAAATTCCTGCAGGAATCCCAGGGGGAACCCCCTTAAGGAATACCGGGAGGAATCTCCGAAGGAATTCCAAGCGGAATCCTCGAAGAAGTTTCAAGAGGAAACTCCGAAGAAAGTACAGGAGGAATCCCTGAAGAAATCCCCAAAAGAACTCTGTGAAGAATTCCCGCAGGAATTCAAAGAGAAAATCCATAAGGAATACCTGCGCGTATCTCAAAGGAGTTCAAGCATTGATGTACATCAAAGAAATTTCAGCAAAAATCCTTAAAATAATTTCAGTGGGAATTTCAAGGAGGATTCAAGAAATAATCCCCAAAGAATTGTGAGGACGAACCAACGAAATATACCCAAAAGGAATCTCTTTTTTTTTTTTTTTTTTCGTAGTGATTACGGCGGTAGCACACTGTGCTTATGTTCTAACACCGCACCCTTTCCCTACGTTTGCTTCTATGAGCCTCTATTTTTGTTTCAACACACAGAAGTACGTAGGCATATCGTGGCCCAAGTCGACACTGTTTTGGCCTGCGTTGAACAAAAATAGTTATAATAAAAGTTTCCCTTTTTTTCTTTTTGTCAATTGGTTTTTTGTAGTATGGTCCATGTATTTAGTTAGGTTCTTGTCAATTTGTCAGTTATTCGAAGTAGATTCCCAAGGTAATAGTCAATTAAGTCATTCTGATCTGTTCTATCATACCAGTTTTAGTCATTGCTTTATTGAAGTATAGTTTTATTGGAAATATGCTGAATGTCGTTATTAAAAAGAGACGTATGGAACTGTGTCCTGGTAGTTGTTGCGTCATGCACATACGTCATGTCTTAATAATGCCTAGGAGATTAACAAAAACACGTGTGTTCGGTCAGTAGAAAGTCAAGGAAAATAGGTTTCTTTATTGTCAGTTGTTATGTAAGCCTCGCTTGAAGCACTTCCCGTGAGAACCCTGTCATCTGTACACCAACTAATCCGTATCTTCGTACTCAGCTAAATACCGTACTGTCAACCGTCGAAAAGCCTACGGGTAAATATTTAAAAAAATGAATAATAATGCTGTCTAGCGCATTGTTTTCTATTGGCCACTATTTTAGTCTAGTCCCAACTGCAAGCTATTTTCCAATCTTAGCATCAATTGTCTTCTAGATACTTCTAGATAGATTCATCGAATCAGTCGAACCCGTATGTTAAAATATAGTAGATTCTTTGTCAAATTGTTTTCTTGATTTCTACTTCTCTGTGTTCATCTCTTGTGTCCTTAAATTGTCATCGGTGAAAAACCCACAAAAACATGTAACTGAACTCCTGATATTTTTCTGTTGGTGTCATAACACTATCTAAGAGAAGAACAAAAATACGCAAAGTTGGTCAGTTGATTGTAATAAAACAAAAATTGCTTGTCAACTATTATGTATTCATCCCCCTACAAATACTATGAAAAATATTCAAATTCGTTCTATCCTATCGGTCCTACCTCGATAAACCATGTCATTTTCTCATGCGTGGCCTAGAAATGTCAACCTAGTCATACAAAAGTAACGTTTTTCAGTTAATAAAAAGCAGTCAGCTTTTGTCCAAAATGTCACGTCGAACGCTTTGATGTCAACAATGCGTTTAAATGTTCGCACGTTAGCTTCGAATCTATCAGCACAATTAAGTGCTGCAAATCTCCTTCCCACTATCAATTCGTCGGTTGATTTTAATTGCATTATTTAAAGAAAATATGACCAACTAACATGGTAAAAAATCGAAAAAGCGACTACGACATTAATGAATTACTAATCAAAATCAACCGAGAAACGTGGGAAATACAGCCCAAACAACATTTTAAAGTCAGCTGGCTGTTAAAGGTTCCAAAACCTGTCACAAATCCTATAATACTTTTATTAGGATTTGTAACGATCATCAAAACCTTCTCAAATCCAACCGACTTGGAACTGTTGCTTGGGAATAGACTCTACTGAGCCCTGGCGGTTCCTCCGTGTTTATCGAGCATGTCTGATGCATATGATCAGCCATACTCCATCTGCAGCAGCCGGTTCGTGATGAACCGTTGGAGGCGCATTAAAGTGTTAAAAAGGTGATATGTTTCACTAAAGAACACTACATTACAATAATCACAATGAAACTCCTTCACTTTAATACCGTCAACCCCTGCGAACTTGGCCAGGGAAATATACCCAAAAGGAATCTCTGAATAAATTCCGGGAGAAATTTCTAAAAAATCTAAAAGGACCGAAGCAATTCCAAGATAAATCCCCGAAAAAAATCCAGAGGAACTCAGAAAGGAGGAATCCCCGAAGGAATTCTAAGAGGACTCACCGAAGAAAACCCCGAAGAAATTCTAGGAGGAATGCCATGACGAATATCCGAAGAACTTGGAAGTGAAAGCTCCAAGAGGAAACTCTGAAGAAATTACAGGAGGAATCCCAGAAGCAACTCTAGGAGGAATCTCTGAAGAAATTCTAGGAGGAATATCCGAAGGAATTCAAGGAAGAATTCTAGGAGAAATCTCCGAAGGAATTCTTGAAATAATCTCCGAAGGAACTCCAGGAGAAATCCCCGGAGGAAATCAAGGAGGAATCCCTGAAAAAAGGCCAGGAGGAACTCTAGGAGGAATCTCTGGAGGAATTCTAGGAGGAATCCCCGAAGGATTTTAAACCGAAATCCTCGTTGGATTTCCAAGAGGAATCCCCATAGGAACTCCAGGAGTAATTTCTGCAGAAATTCCCGAAGGAATCCCGAAGGAACTTTAGAAGGAATCTCCAAATTAATTCCAGGAGGAATCCCGAATGAATTTTAGAATAAATTATCGAAGGAATTCCAGGAGGAATGCTGGAGGAATTCCTTGAGGAAATCCAGGAAGAATTTCCAAAGGAGTTCTAAGAGAAATCATCAAAGAAATTGCAGGAGGAAACCCTGGAGAAATTCCAGGGGAACTCCACGACGGAGTATCAAATTAAAACTATGAAGGAATTTCTGTGGAATCCATAATGTATGTCTAGGACAAATCCTCGAAGGAATTCCAGAAGAAATCTCCAAAGGAATTTCAGGAAGATTTCCTGAAGGAACTCTAGGAGAGACCCCCGAAGAAATTGTACGAGAAATCCCCGGAAGAATTCCAAGAAGGAGGTTTAAGTTGTATCTTCGAAGGAATTCCAGGAGGAATCCCCAAAGGCAGTCCAGGAGAAATCCACGAATTCCAAGAGGAATCTTCGAAATAATTCCAGGAGGAATTTCCGAATGATTTATTTGAAGAATCTCCAAATAAATTCCAGGAGGAATTCCCGTAGGAATTTCAGGAGGAATGCTCGGAGGTACTCCATGAGGAACCCCTGAAGTAAGTCCAAGAGGAATCCCCGAAGAAATCACAGGGCAAATTGCTGCAGGAATGCCAGGGGGAATCCCCGAAAGAATTCCGGTAGCAATCTCCGAAGGATTTCCAGGTGGAATTCTTGAAGGATTTTCAGCGGAATCTCCCGAGAGAATCTTTCTGGGTAGAGGGATCCCTGCAGGATTTGTAGGAGGAATTCCCGAAAGATTGTCAGGAGGGGTCCCCGAAAGAATTCCTGGAAGAATTCCAGAAGGAAATGCTTGAGGAATTCTCGTAGAAGCTCCATGAGAGATTCCTAAATAATATCCTGGAGATGCCTGAATATATTCCTAAGGAAATTCTCGAAGGAACTTTAACAAGATTCCCTGAAAGAACTGCTGTAAGAAATCTCTGATATAACTCCTGGTGCATTCGTAAGTCATCCTGGAAAATCTCAGAAAGAACCCCAAGAGCGATCCCTTGAAGAACTCATGGATGAATTCCTAAATGAACTTCTCGAGGAGTCCCCTAAGGTTATCCTGAAGGATTCTGAAGGAACTTCTGAAGGAATCCCTAAAGAAATTCAGGAGGAACCTCTGGAGAAACATCTTCATGAATCCCGGAAACTCCTGGAGGAATCTATGAAGGAACTCTTGGACTTATTTCTGTAAAGAACTCTTGTATGAATGTCTAAAAGAACTTAATAAAATAGCTGTATTCGAATTTTGTCAAGAGTAGATTTCGAATGTCAAGACTAGATAAGCCATTTAAAAGTCAAATTCTATCGCAGTCAAATCCAAAAATCGTTAACTGCTGTTCGACAGAACAACACTGGACGAAAAGTCAGCAATATTTGAGTTCCTGAGGAAGGTACCAAATGTAACCGAAACGTCGGACAAGATATAATAATAGCTGTGTTTGAAATTTATCAAGACTGGAAAAGGCATTACAAAGTAAAATTCCTAAAGGAACTTCAAAAGGAATCCCTGCAGGAACTCCTACACTAATGTCTAGGACATTCTTCCTGAAAGAACTTCTAACGGAACTCTTGATGGATCTCCAGGAGGCATCTATGAATCCTCCTGAAAAAATGTCTGAAGGGACTTCTGAAAGAATACCCGAGCGAACTTCTGTTGAAATAGCTTGAAGTACCTCTAATAGAATTCCTAATGAACACCTGGAGGCTTTCCTGAATCCTCCTGGAATTGTTGAGGAGATCCCTGAAGGAACTCCTCAAGAGGTCACCGAAGGAACTCCTGGATCATTCCTTGAAAGAACTACTATGCTGCATGAGTCCTTGAAAATGCTCATGAATTAATCTATGGAGGAACTTCTGTAGGAATATCTGAAGGAACTCCTAGATAAATCCCTAAAAGAACTCCTGATAGAATTTCTGAAAGTTTTCCATGAGGCATACCGAGAGGAATCCCTGAAGGAATTTCAGAAGGGATTGTTGAAAAAAAAATCCAGGAAAGATATCCTGAAGGAACCCTTGATGGAACTCCTGGAGTGATTTCTGAAGAACACAGAACGCCAGGAGAAACCCGTTGTTAGAATTCTAGAGGAATTCCTGAGAGATCTCCTAGAGGAATCTCTAAAGAAACTCCTGGACTAATTTCTGGAGAAATTCCTGTATGTATTCCTGAAGGAATTTCCGAAGAAATCCCTGGAGAAACTCTCTGACTGAGGTCCTTCAGAGATTATTGGATCCGCCGATGAATCTCGGATGCATTTCTAGGAGGAATCCCTGAAACCTCCTGAAAAAAAAACTAATCGTACTCCTGTCGAGATGTTCCTGAGAGATCTTCTGAAAAAAAAAGCATGTTCAAACTCCTAGAGGCATCCCTAAATCACTGAAGGAACCACTGGAGATATCTTTGAAGAAACTTCTGAAGAGATCTCTAAAGGAACTTCTGAAGAATTCTTTGATTGGATTATTAGAGAAATCTTCGAAAGAGTTTTAGTATTTTATCTTAACTTAATGTAAACAAAATTTTGTGCGTGCACTGATCACCGGCGTGAAAAATGAAAATCGGCGGCGTGGCAAACATCGGCGTATGGCGCGCCGCCGATATCACGGTCGGCGGCGGCGTGGCGCGACGGCGCACAGGTCTAGTTCAGGTATCCAGAGCAATAGTCGATCGTGATCTTGCATTTCGAAAATGGAAAATTACAGGAAATAATGACGATTTTGAAAATTTCAAAAGACTGCGAAATAGTACTAGTCAATTATTACATATGCCAAAACACGTTACTTGAACGCAAAAATCGGCACCAATATTTCAAAAGGGCGTAACTGCTTTTTGAAATAGTGCCTTCTCTCAAAGCTGTGGATCGTATGTTCAATCTTTTGGACAATCTATAAGCACTAAAAGAAAGCTAAAATCCCCCTCTTTCTGCTAGTGGGGATGAATTTCATGGGAAATATGAAATACGATCCACAGCTTCAAAAGAAGGTACTGTTTTGAAATGCAGTTACGCCCTTTTGAAATGTAGGTGCCGAAATGTCTAATTCTAGTACAGTTAAAGATTTATGGAAGAACTTAATAACATTGAATATATCAAAAAAGAACGGTTGCGTTTCTTTGAACTGTGGCTCTGATGACATCAACAAACATTTCGTTCAGAATTTTAGTTCAACTGTACAAACTTATTTTTCGGAATATAATCAATCATGCTTTACATCTTTCCGGTTTAGTCAGGTTCAAGATTTTCATATAGTGAATGTAATCAACGATGTTAAGTCTAATGCGGTTGGTCTTGATGATATACCTATTAATTTATAAAAATGATACGCCCCCTAATTCTGAAGACTTTGAAACATATTTAAAAAAAATATTTTTGAAAGTGGTATCTTCCTAAAGTGTGTAAGTATTCCAAAATAATACCCATCAAGAAAAAGTCCATGGATAACTCACTTGAAAATCTTAGACCAATAAGTATTTTAAGTGCAATTTCCAAAGTCTTTGAAAGATTGATAAAAACTAAAATTACTAGTTATCTGTCTGAAAACAGTCTTCTATCACAGTTCCAATAAGGATATCGCAAAGGACACAGCATAATAAAGGTATGCGATGATATTGGTATTGTCCTAGATAAGGGAGGATCTGTAATACTTTTGCTAAGCGACGCCATTTCGCATTTTAATTTATGTAAGAAACTTGAGAATTACTTCGATTTTTCATGTGATGTAGTTCAACATATACGTTCATACCTTTCTGATAGAAGCCAAACTGTTTTCGTGAATGACTGTTTTTCCGAATATCGTCCAATATTATCCGGAGTTCCACAGGGATCTGTGTTAGGGCCTTTGCTATTTTCAATTTATATAAACGATCTACCACTGGAGCTTAACGAATGCCAAATCCATGTATTTGCACATGACGTTTAAATTTATATTCATGTATCTTGTATGACACCAGAGGTTGCTGCAAATTTGATCAACGAGAATTTATCAAATAGGGAATCGCGCCACTTGGGCGGTGGCTTCTATATTCGTCTGTTTTCCATTATAACTTAGTCAAATTTGAACCAATTGACACACCTTTTAGAATGTGGTGAGATAGGTATAGTATCTACCCGTGTACAAAATTTCAAGTCAATTGGTTCAAAATTGACTGAGTTATAGTGGAAAACAGACAAATATAGAAGCCACCGCCCAAGTGGCGCGATACCCTATTTCATCATGGGCGTCAGAAAATTCGTTAAAGTTGAATGCTCGAAAAACTCAAGCCTGTTGTATCACACGCTCGAATCAAAACTACGAGAAACCTGATTTAAGCTTGAATGATATTCCAATTGTATACTCAGAGACAGTGGTTAGTTTTTTAAACTATTCGTAACTTCGAATGGGATAGTTTTTTTTAACAATGTGGGAAGATATATTCGGTTTTACGGTATACTGCTGATTTCTTACGACAAGATACAAAGCTGAAGTTATTAAGGAGTCTGCTCTATCCGCATTTACTATTCTGCGATTTTGTGATCACACAGTCATATCTTTACATTATGAATAAACTCAGAGTAGCTCTTCATTGCTGTGTATGATTTGTATACAATGTAAATATTTAGATATTCTCCTGTTTCTCATCTGCACAAATCATTGATTGGTTGTACATTCTGTAATAAGTATCGGACTTATTAAGAAAACACCCGAACTTCCTACGAAGTATTTTATTTCGATCCGCTGTACACGCTTCCTTGGTCACAACTGCCTAACTACACAAACTGAACATTCTAGAATGAACTAACAGTTCTTTTACAAGTGTTGCCAGATTTGATAAAACTGAAACCTATTACACATTCAACAACTTTCTTTTAAGATTTGTGTTTCTTTTACATTCATTAATATTCAAAAAATGTCCCCACTATCTGTATAGCATACTGTGTCAAATTTTCTATGCCGCGAACTACGACTGCACACTACGCAAGGTCTCTACTGTCGTCGGACGCATAATTTTTTTTTTTTATTTGTATTAACGAGACTTTTAGCCCGAGGCTAGTTCATCTCGGGACTTACGCTTTACTTTCCTTCCGAAGGAAGAACTCACATTTTGCGAGTTTATCGGGAGTGGGATTCGATCCCAGGTCCTCGGCGTGATAGTCAAGTGTTCTAACCATCACACCAGATCCGTTCCACGAGACGAATAAATGTCACATGTTACATTTTGACATTTTTGAGGTTTTTATGTCAAATTTCATATTTAGATACCGTGGGGTGCCCTAATTTCGCGCGGGTCCAAATTTCGCTCACTGATGATATTTAGATATCATAATCATTAAACTAATTGTGCAATTGTCCAAATTTCACTTTGGCTTCACTATCTAAAGTGAAATTTGGACAATTCAACAACTAGTTCTATGTTAATGATCTCTAAATTTTATCAGTGAGCGAAATTTGGACCCGCGCGAAATTAGGGCACCCCACGGTACGTATTTTTGAAATATTTTGTCAACATAAATAATTACCGTTAATTAATATAACCTATTTTCTATTAGCTTTTACCTGCTTTTTACAGAACTTGGCTAAAAATCTAAGGCAAAAGGTTATTAAATCAATTAACTATTGATGTCATCGGTCGAAAGTTTGGGGTCACTTTCGTAAAACATACAAAAGAATTTAGTTGATATCTTTGTCATATTATCGTCGCAGCACCAAATCGAAGTCGCGACTCGCGCGACATGC